>NW_027140604.1:0-79437 GCF_036365525.1 Heterodontus francisci | reverse complement strand
ATTAGTGATGATATCTAATTTAACAATGAACTGGAATATTATCACCTGTGTATTAGTGATGATATCTAATTTAACAATTAACTGGAATATTATCACCTGTGTATTAGTGATGACTATCTAATTTAACAATTAACTGGAATATTATCACCTGTGTATTAGTGATGATATCTAATTTAACAATTAACTGGAATATTATCACCTGTGTATTAGTGATGATATCTAATTTAACAATTAACTGGAATATTATCACCTGTGTATTAGTGATGACATCTAATTTAACAATTAACTGGAATATTATCACCTGTGTATTAGTGATGATATCTAATTTAACAATTAACTGGAATATTATCACCTGTGTATTAGTGATGATATCTAATTTAACAATTAACTGGAATATTATCACCTGTGTATTAGTGATGATATCTAATTTAACAATTAACTGGAATATTATCACCTGTGTATTAGTGATGATATCTAATTTAACAATTAACTGGAATATTATCACCTGTGTATTAGTGATGATATCTAATTTAACAATTAACTGGAATATTATCACCTGTGTATTAGTGATGATATCTAATTTAACAATTAACTGGAATATTATCACCTGTGTATTAGTGATGACATCTAATTTAACAATTAACTGGAATATTATCACCTGTGTATTAGTGATGACATCTAATTTAACAATTAACTGGAATATTATCACCTGTGTATTAGTGATGACTATCTAATTTAACAATTAACTGGAATATTATCACCTGTGTATTAGTGATGATATCTAATTTAACAATTAACTGGAATATTATCACCTGTGTATTAGTGATGATATCTAATTTAACAATTAACTGGAATATTATCACCTGTGTATTAGTGATGATATCTAATTTAACAATTAACTGGAATATTATCACCTGTGTATTAGTGATGATATCTAATTTAACAATTAACTGGAATATTATCACCTGTGTATTAGTGATGATATCTAATTTAACAATTAACTGGAATATTATCACCTGTGTATTAGTGATGATATCTAATTTAACAATTAACTGGAATATTATCACCTGTGTATTAGTGATGATATCTAATTTAACAATTAACTGGAATATTATCACCTGTGTATTAGTGATGATATCTAATTTAACAATTAACTGGAATATTATCCCCTGTGTATTAGTGATGATATCTAATTTAACAATTAACTGGAATATTATCACCTGTGTATTAGTGATGATATCTAATTTAACAATTAACTGGAATATTATCACCTGTGTATTAGTGATGATATCTAATTTAACAATTAACTGGAATATTATCACCTGTGTATTAGTGATGATATCTAATTTAACAATTAACTGGAATATTATCACCTGTGTATTAGTGATGATATCTAATTTAACAATTAACTGGAATATTATCACCTGTGTATTAGTGATGATATCTAATTTAACAATTAACTGGAATATTATCACCTGTGTATTAGTGATGATATCTAATTTAACAATTAACTGGAATATTATCACCTGTGTATTAGTGATGATATCTAATTTAACAATTAACTGGAATATTATCACCTGTGTATTAGTGATGATATCTAATTTAACAATTAACTGGAATATTATCACCTGTGTATTAGTGATGATATCTAATTTAACAATTAACTGGAATATTATCACCTGTGTATTAGTGATGATATCTAATTTAACAATTAACTGGAATATTATCACCTGTGTATTAGTGATGATATCTAATTTAACAATTAACTGGAATATTATCACCTGTGTATTAGTGATGATATCTAATTTAACAATTAACTGGAATATTATCACCTGTGTATTAGTGATGATATCTAATTTAACAATTAACTGGAATATTATCACCTGTGTATTAGTGATGATATCTAATTTAACAATTAACTGGAATATTATCACCTGTGTATTAGTGATGATATCTAATTTAACAATTAACTGGAATATTATCACCTGTGTATTAGTGATGATATCTAATTTAACAATTAACTGGAATATTATCACCTGTGTATTAGTGATGATATCTAATTTAACAATTAACTGGAATATTATCACCTGTGTATTAAGTGATGATATCTAATTTAACAATTAACTGGAATATTATCCCCTGTGTATTAGTGATGATATCTAATTTAACAATTAACTGGAATATTATCACCTGTGTATTAGTGATGATATCTAATTTAACAATTAACTGGAATATTATCACCTGTGTATTAGTGATGATATCTAATTTAACAATTAACTGGAATATTATCCCCTGTGTATTAGTGATGATATCTAATTTAACAATTAACTGGAATATTATCACCTGTGTATTAGTGATGATATCTAATTTAACAATTAACTGGAATATTATCACCTGTGTATTAGTGATGATATCTAATTTAACAATTAACTGGAATATTATCACCTGTGTATTAGTGATGATATCTAATTTAACAATTAACTGGAATATTATCACCTGTGTATTAGTGATGATATCTAATTTAACAATTAACTGGAATATTATCACCTGTGTATTAGTGATGATATCTAATTTAACAATTAACTGGAATATTATCACCTGTGTATTAGTGATGATATCTAATTTAACAATTAACTGGAATATTATCACCTGTGTATTAGTGATGATATCTAATTTAACAATTAACTGGAATATTATCACCTGTGTATTAGTGATGATATCTAATTTAACAATTAACTGGAATATTATCACCTGTGTATTAGTGATGATATCTAATTTAACAATTAACTGGAATATTATCACCTGTGTATTAGTGATGATATCTAATTTAACAATTAACTGGAATATTATCACCTGTGTATTAGTGATGATATCTAATTTAACAATTAACTGGAATATTATCACCTGTTTATTAGTGATGATATCTAATTTAACAATTAACTGGAATATTATCACCTGTGTATTAGTGATGATATCTAATTTAACAATTAACTGGAATATTATCACCTGTGTATTAGTGATGATATCTAATTTAACAATTAACTGGAATATTATCCCCTGTGTATTAGTGATGATATCTAATTTAACAATTAACTGGAATATTATCACCTGTGTATTAGTGATGATATCTAATTTAACAATTAACTGGAATATTATCACCTGTGTATTAGTGATGATATCTAATTTAACAATTAACTGGAATATTATCACCTGTGTATTAGTGATGATATCTAATTTAACAATTAACTGGAATATTATCACCTGTGTATTAGTGATGATATCTAATTTAACAATTAACTGGAATATTATCACCTGTGTATTAGTGATGATATCTAATTTAACAATTAACTGGAATATTATCACCTGTGTATTAGTGATGATATCTAATTTAACAATTAACTGGAATATTATCACCTGTGTATTAGTGATGATATCTAATTTAACAATTAACTGGAATATTATCACCTGTGTATTAGTGATGATATCTAATTTAACAATTAACTGGAATATTATCACCTGTGTATTAGTGATGATATCTAATTTAACAATTAACTGGAATATTATCCCCTGTGTATTAGTGATGATATCTAATTTAACAATTAACTGGAATATTATCACCTGTGTATTAGTGATGATATCTAATTTAACAATTAACTGGAATATTATCACCTGTGTATTAGTGATGATATCTAATTTAACAATTAACTGGAATATTATCACCTGTGTATTAGTGATGACATCTAATTTAACAATTAACTGGAATATTATCACCTGTGTATTAGTGATGATATCTAATTTAACAATTAACTGGAATATTATCCCCTGTGTATTAGTGATGATATCTAATTTAACAATTAACTGGAATATTATCACCTGTGTATTAGTGATGATATCTAATTTAACAATTAACTGGAATATTATCACCTGTGTATTAGTGATGATATCTAATTTAACAATTAACTGGAATATTATCACCTGTGTATTAGTGATGATATCTAATTTAACAATTAACTGGAATATTATCACCTGTGTATTAGTGATGATATCTAATTTAACAATTAACTGGAATATTATCACCTGTGTATTAGTGATGATATCTAATTTAACAATTAACTGGAATATTATCACCTGTGTATTAGTGATGACATCTAATTTAACAATTAACTGGAATATTATCACCTGTGTATTAGTGATGATATCTAATTTAACAATTAACTGGAATATTATCACCTGTGTATTAGTGATGATATCTAATTTAACAATTAACTGGAATATTATCACCTGTGTATTAGTGATGATATCTAATTTAACAATTAACTGGAATATTATCACCTGTGTATTAGTGATGACATCTAATTTAACAATTAACTGGAATATTATCACCTGTGTATTAGTGATGATATCTAATTTAACAATTAACTGGAATATTATCACCTGTGTATTAGTGATGATATCTAATTTAACAATTAACTGGAATATTATCCCCTGTGTATTAGTGATGATATCTAATTTAACAATTAACTGGAATATTATCCCCTGTGTATTAGTGATGATATCTAATTTAACAATTAACTGGAATATTATTAGCTGTGTATCTGTGATGATATCTAATTTAACAATTAACTGGAATATTATCACCTGTGTATCTGTGATGATATCTAATTTAACAATTAACTGGAATATTATCACCTGTGTATTAGTGATGATATCTAATTTAACAATTAACTGGAATATTATCCCCTGTGTATTAGTGATGATATCTAATTTAACAATTAACTGGAATATTATCACCTGTGTATTAGTGATGATATCTAATTTAACAATTAACTGGAATATTATCACCTGTGTATTAGTGATGATAACTAATTTAACAATTAACTGGAATATTATCACCTGTGTATTAGTGATGACATCTAATTTAACAATTAACTGGAATATTATCACCTGTGTATTAGTGATGATATCTAATTTAACAATTAACTGGAATATTATCACCTGTGTATTAGTGATGATATCTAATTTAACAATTAACTGGAATATTATCACCTGTGTATTAGTGATGATATCTAATTTAACAATTAACTGGAATATTATCACCTGTGTATTAGTGATGATATCTAATTTAACAATTAACTGGAATATTATCACCTGTGTATTAGTGATGATATCTAATTTAACAATTAACTGGAATATTATCCCCTGTGTATTAGTGATGATATCTAATTTAACAATTAACTGGAATATTATCACCTGTGTATTAGTGATGATATCTAATTTAACAATTAACTGGAATATTATCCCCTGTGTATTAGTGATGATATCTAATTTAACAATTAACTGGAATATTATCACCTGTGTATTAGTGATGATATCTAATTTAACAATTAACTGGAATATTATCACCTGTGTATTAGTGATGATATCTAATTTAACAATTAACTGGAATATTATCCCCTGTGTATTAGTGATGACATCTAATTTAACAATTAACTGGAATATTATCACCTGTGTATTAGTGATGATATCTAATTTAACAATTAACTGGAATATTATCCCCTGTGTATTAGTGATGATATCTAATTTAACAATTAACTGGAATATTATCACCTGTGTATTAGTGATGATATCTAATTTAACAATTAACTGGAATATTATCACCTGTGTATTAGTGATGATATCTAATTTAACAATTAACTGGAATATTATCACCTGTGTATTAGTGATGACATCTAATTTAACAATTAACTGGAATATTATCACCTGTGTATTAGTGATGATATCTAATTTAACAATTAACTGGAATATTATCCCCTGTGTATTAGTGATGATATCTAATTTAACAATTAACTGGAATATTATCACCTGTGTATTAGTGATGATATCTAATTTAACAATTAACTGGAATATTATCACCTGTGTATTAGTGATGACATCTAATTTAACAATTAACTGGAATATTATCACCTGTGTATTAGTGATGATATCTAATTTAACAATTAACTGGAATATTATCCCCTGTGTATTAGTGATGATATCTAATTTAACAATTAACTGGAATATTATCACCTGTGTATTAGTGATGATATCTAATTTAACAATTAACTGGAATATTATCACCTGTGTATTAGTGATGATATCTAATTTAACAATTAACTGGAATATTATCACCTGTGTATTAGTGATGATATCTAATTTAACAATTAACTGGAATATTATCACCTGTGTATTAGTGATGACATCTAATTTAACAATTAACTGGAATATTATCACCTGTGTATTAGTGATGATATCTAATTTAACAATTAACTGGAATATTATCCCCTGTGTATTAGTGATGATATCTAATTTAACAATTAACTGGAATATTATCACCTGTGTATTAGTGATGATATCTAATTTAACAATTAACTGGAATATTATCACCTGTGTATTAGTGATGATATCTAATTTAACAATTAACTGGAATATTATCACCTGTGTATTAGTGATGATATCTAATTTAACAATTAACTGGAATATTATCACCTGTGTATTAGTGATGATATCTAATTTAACAATTAACTGGAATATTATCACCTGTGTATTAGTGATGATATCTAATTTAACAATTAACTGGAATATTATCCCCTGTGTATTAGTGATGATATCTAATTTAACAATTAACTGGAATATTATCACCTGTGTATTAGTGATGACATCTAATTTAACAATTAACTGGAATATTATCACCTGTGTATTAGTGATGATATCTAATTTAACAATTAACTGGAATATTATCCCCTGTGTATTAGTGATGATATCTAATTTAACAATTAACTGGAATATTATCACCTGTGTATTAGTGATGACATCTAATTTAACAATTAACTGGAATATTATCACCTGTGTATTAGTGATGACATCTAATTTAACAATTAACTGGAATATTATCACCTGTGTATTAGTGATGATATCTAATTTAACAATTAACTGGAATATTATCACCTGTGTATTAGTGATGATATCTAATTTAACAATTAACTGGAATATTATCCCCTGTGTATTAGTGATGATATCTAATTTAACAATTAACTGGAATATTATCACCTGTGTATTAGTGATGACATCTAATTTAACAATTAACTGGAATATTATCACCTGTGTATTAGTGATGACATCTAATTTAACAATTAACTGGAATATTATCCTCTGTGTATTAGTGATGATATCTAATTTAACAATTAACTGGAATATTATCACCTGTGTATTAGTGATGACATCTAATTTAACAATTAACTGGAATATTATCCCCTGTGTATTAGTGATGATATCTAATTTAACAATTAACTGGAATATTATCCCCTGTGTATTAGTGATGACATCTAATTTAACAATTAACTGGAATATTATCACCTGTGTATTAGTGATGATATCTAATTTAACAATTAACTGGAATATTATCACCTGTGTATTAGTGATGACATCTAATTTAACAATTAACTGGAATATTATCCCCTGTTTATTAGTGATGATATCTAATTTAACAATTAACTGGAATATTATCACCTGTGTATTAGTGATGATATCTAATTTAACAATTAACTGGAATATTATCACCTGTGTATTAGTGATGACATCTAATTTAACAATTAACTGGAATATTATCCCCTGTGTATTAGTGATGATATCTAATTTAACAATTAACTGGAATATTATCACCTGTGTATTAGTGATGACATCTAATTTAACAATTAACTGGAATATTATCACCTGTGTATTAGTGATGATATCTAATTTAACAATTAACTGGAATATTATCACCTGTGTATTAGTGATGACATCTATTTTAACAATTAACTGGAATATTATCCCCTGTTTATTAGTGATGATATCTAATTTAACAATTAACTGGAATATTATCACCTGTGTATTAGTGATGATATCTAATTTAACAATTAACTGGAATATTATCACCTGTGTATTAGTGATGACATCTAATTTAACAATTAACTGGAATATTATCCCCTGTGTATTAGTGATGATATCTAATTTAACAATTAACTGGAATATTATCACCTGTGTATTAGTGATGACATCTAATTTAACAATTAACTGGAATATTATCACCTGTGTATTAGTGATGATATCTAATTTAACAATTAACTGGAATATTATCACCTGTGTATTAGTGATGACATCTAATTTAACAATTAACTGGAATATTATCACCTGTGTATTAGTGATGATATCTAATTTAACAATTAACTGGAATATTATCCCCTGTGTATTAGTGATGATATCTAATTTAACAATTAACTGGAATATTATCCCCTGTGTATTAGTGATGATATCTAATTTAACAATTAACTGGAATATTATCACCTGTGTATTAGTGATGACATCTAATTTAACAATTAACTGGAATATTATCACCTGTGTATTAGTGATAATATTCCAGTTAATTGTTAAATTAGATATCATCACTAATACACAGGTGATAATATTCCAGTTAATTGTTAAATTAGATGTCATCACTAATACACAGGTGATAATATTCCAGTTAATTGTTAAATTAGATATCATCACTAATACACAGGGGATAATATTCCAGTTAATTGTTAAATTAGATATCATCACTAATACACAGGGGATAATATTCCAGTTAATTGTTAAATTAGATGTCATCACTAATACACAGGTGATAATATTCCAGTTAATTGTTAAATTAGATATCATCACCTGTGTATTAGTGATGATATCTAATTTAACAATTAACTGGAATATTATCACCTGTGTATTAGTGATGATATCTAATTTAACAATTAACTGGAATATTATCACCTGTGTATTAGTGATGATATCTAATTTAACAATTAACTGGAATATTATCACCTGTGTATTAGTGATGATATCTAATTTAACAATTAACTGGAATATTATCACCTGTGTATTAGTGATGATATCTAATTTAACAATTAACTGGAATATTATCACCTGTGTATTAGTGATGATATCTAATTTAACAATTAACTGGAATATTATCACCTGTGTATTAGTGATGATATCTAATTTAACAATTAACTGGAATATTATCCCCTGTGTATTAGTGATGATATCTAATTTAACAATTAATGATATCTAATTTAACAATTAACTGGAATATTATCACCTGTGTATTAGTGATGACATCTAATTTAACAATTAACTGGAATATTATCCCCTGTGTATTAGTGATGATATCTAATTTAACAATTAACTGGAATATTATCCCCTGTGTATTAGTGATGATATCTAATTTAACAATTAACTGGAATATTATCACCTGTGTATTTGTGATGATATCTAATTTAACAATTAACTGGAATATTATCCCCTGTGTATTAGTGATGATATCTAATTTAACAATTAACTGGAATATTATCACCTGTGTATTAGTGATGACATCTAATTTAACAATTAACTGGAATATTATCACCTGTGTATTAGTGATGATATCTAATTTAACAATTAACTGGAATATTATCCCCTGTGTATTAGTGATGATATCTAATTTAACAATTAACTGGAATATTATCACCTGTGTATTAGTGATGATACCTAATTTAACAATTAACTGGAATATTATCACCTGTGTATTAGTGATGACATCTAATTTAACAATTAACTGGAATATTATCCCCTGTGTATTAGTGATGATATCTAATTTAACAATTAACTGGAATATTATCACCTGTGTATTAGTGATGATATCTAATTTAACAATTAACTGGAATATTATCACCTGTGTATTAGTGATGACATCTAATTTAACAATTAACTGGAATATTATCACCTGTGTATTAGTGATGACATCTAATTTAACAATTAACTGGAATATTATCACCTGTGTATTAGTGATGATATCTAATTTAACAATTAACTGGAATATTATCACCTGTGTATTAGTGATGACATCTAATTTAACAATTAACTGGAATATTATCACCTGTGTATTAGTGATGATATCTAATTTAACAATTAACTGGAATATTATCACCTGTGTATTAGTGATGACATCTAATTTAACAATTAACTGGAATATTATCACCTGTGTATTAGTGATGATATCTAATTTAACAATTAACTGGAATATTATCCCCTGTGTATTAGTGATGATATCTAATTTAACAATTAACTGGAATATTATCACCTGTGTATTAGTGATGATATCTAATTTAACAATTAACTGGAATATTATCACCTGTGTATTAGTGATGATATCTAATTTAACAATTAACTGGAATATTATCACCTGTGTATTAGTGATGACATCTAATTTAACAATTAACTGGAATATTATCACCTGTGTATTAGTGATGATATCTAATTTAACAATTAACTGGAATATTATCACCTGTGTATTAGTGATGACATCTAATTTAACAATTAACTGGAATATTATCACCTGTGTATTAGTGATGATATCTAATTTAACAATTAACTGGAATATTATCACCTGTGTATTAGTGATGACATCTAATTTAACAATTAACTGGAATATTATCACCTGTGTATTAGTGATGATATCTAATTTAACAATTAACTGGAATATTATCCCCTGTGTATTAGTGATGATATCTAATTTAACAATTAACTGGAATATTATCACCTGTGTATTAGTGATGATATCTAATTTAACAATTAACTGGAATATTATCACCTGTGTATTAGTGATGATATCTAATTTAACAATTAACTGGAATATTATCACCTGTGTATTAGTGATGATATCTAATTTAACAATTAACTGGAATATTATCACCTGTGTATTAGTGATGATATCTAATTTAACAATTAACTGGAATATTATCACCTGTGTATTAGTGATGATATCTAATTTAACAATTAACTGGAATATTATCACCTGTGTATTAGTGATGACATCTAATTTAACAATTAACTGGAATATTATCACCTGTGTATTAGTGATGACATCTAATTTAACAATTAACTGGAATATTATCACCTGTGTATTAGTGATGATATCTAATTTAACAATTAACTGGAATATTATCACCTGTGTATTAGTGATGACATCTAATTTAACAATTAACTGGAATATTATCACCTGTGTATTAGTGATGATATCTAATTTAACAATTAACTGGAATATTATCACCTGTGTATTAGTGATGATATCTAATTTAACAATTAACTGGAATATTATCACCTGTGTATTAGTGATGATATCTAATTTAACAATTAACTGGAATATTATCACCTGTGTATTAGTGATGATATCTAATTTAACAATTAACTGGAATATTATCACCTGTGTATTAGTGATGATATCTAATTTAACAATTAACTGGAATATTATCCCCTGTGTATTAGTGATGATATCTAATTTAACAATTAACTGGAATATTATCACCTGTGTATTAGTGATGATATCTAATTTAACAATTAACTGGAATATTATCACCTGTGTATTAGTGATGACATCTAATTTAACAATTAACTGGAATATTATCACCTGTGTATTAGTGATGATATCTAATTTAACAATTAACTGGAATATTATCACCTGTGTATTAGTGATGATATCTAATTTAACAATTAACTGGAATATTATCCCCTGTGTATTAGTGATGATATCTAATTTAACAATTAACTGGAATATTATCCCCTGTGTATTAGTGATGACATCTAATTTAACAATTAACTGGAATATTATCACCTGTGTATTAGTGATGATATCTAATTTAACAATTAACTGGAATATTATCACCTGTGTATTAGTGATGACATCTAATTTAACAATTAACTGGAATATTATCCCTGTGTATTAGTGATGACATCTAATTTAACAATTAACTGGAATATTATCACCTGTGTATTAGTGATGATATCTAATTTAACAATTAACTGGAATATTATCACCTGTGTATTAGTGATGACATCTAATTTAACAATTAACTGGAATATTATCACCTGTGTATTAGTGATGACATCTAATTTAACAATTAACTGGAATATTATCACCTGTGTATTAGTGATGATATCTAATTTAACAATTAACTGGAATATTATCCCCTGTGTATTAGTGATGACATCTAATTTAACAATTAACTGGAATATTATCACCTGTGTATTAGTGATGATATCTAATTTAACAATTAACTGGAATATTATCACCTGTGTATTAGTGATGACATCTAATTTAACAATTAACTGGAATATTATCCCCTGTGTATTAGTGATGACATCTAATTTAACAATTAACTGGAATATTATCACCTGTGTATTAGTGATGATATCTAATTTAACAATTAACTGGAATATTATCACCTGTGTATTAGTGATGACATCTAATTTAACAATTAACTGGAATATTATCACCTGTGTATTAGTGATGATATCTAATTTAACAATTAACTGGAATATTATCACCTGTGTATTAGTGATGACATCTAATTTAACAATTAACTGGAATATTATCACCTGTGTATTAGTGATGATATCTAATTTAACAATTAACTGGAATATTATCCCCTGTGTATTAGTGATGATATCTAATTTAACAATTAACTGGAATATTATCACCTGTGTATTAGTGATGATATCTAATTTAACAATTAACTGGAATATTATCACCTGTGTATTAGTGATGACATCTAATTTAACAATTAACTGGAATATTATCCCCTGTGTATTAGTGATGATATCTAATTTAACAATTAACTGGAATATTATCCCCTGTGTATTAGTGATGACATCTAATTTAACAATTAACTGGAATATTATCACCTGTGTATTAGTGATGATATCTAATTTAACAATTAACTGGAATATTATCACCTGTGTATTAGTGATGATATCTAATTTAACAATTAACTGGAATATTATCACCTGTGTATTAGTGATGACATCTAATTTAACAATTAACTGGAATATTATCCCCTGTTTATTAGTGATGATATCTAATTTAACAATTAACTGGAATATTATCACCTGTGTATTAGTGATGACATCTAATTTAACAATTAACTGGAATATTATCCCCTGTGTATTAGTGATGATATCTAATTTAACAATTAACTGGAATATTATCACCTGTGTATTAGTGATGATATCAAATTTAACAATTAACTGGAATATTATCACCTGTGTATTAGTGATGACATCTAATTTAACAATTAACTGGAATATTATCACCTGTGTATTAGTGATGACATCTAATTTAACAATTAACTGGAATATTATCACCTGTGTATTAGTGATGATATCTAATTTAACAATTAACTGGAATATTATCACCTGTGTATTAGTGATGACATCTAATTTAACAATTAACTGGAATATTATCACCTGTGTATTAGTGATGATATCTAATTTAACAATTAACTGGAATATTATCCCCTGTGTATTAGTGATGATATCTAATTTAACAATTAACTGGAATATTATCACCTGTGTATTAGTGATGATATCTAATTTAACAATTAACTGGAATATTATCCCCTGTGTATTAGTGATGATATCTAATTTAACAATTAACTGGAATATTATCACCTGTGTATTAGTGATGACATCTAATTTAACAATTAACTGGAATATTATCACCTGTGTATTAGTGATGATATCTAATTTAACAATTAACTGGAATATTATCACCTGTGTATTAGTGATGACATCTAATTTAACAATTAACTGGAATATTATCACCTGTGTATTAGTGATGATATCTAATTTAACAATTAACTGGAATATTATCACCTGTGTATTAGTGATGATATCTAATTTAACAATTAACTGGAATATTATCACCTGTGTATTAGTGATGACATCTAATTTAACAATTAACTGGAATATTATCACCTGTGTATTAGTGATGATATCTAATTTAACAATTAACTGGAATATTATCCCCTGTGTATTAGTGATGATATCTAATTTAACAATTAACTGGAATATTATCACCTGTGTATTAGTGATGATAACTAATTTAACAATTAACTGGAATATTATCCCCTGTGTATTAGTGATGATATCTAATTTAACAATTAACTGGAATATTATCCCCTGTGTATTAGTGATGATATCTAATTTAACAATTAACTGGAATATTATCACCTGTGTATTAGTGATGATATCTAATTTAACAATTAACTGGAATATTATCACCTGTGTATTAGTGATGATATCTAATTTAACAATTAACTGGAATATTATCACCTGTGTATTAGTGATGATATCTAATTTAACAATTAACTGGAATATTATCACCTGTGTATTAGTGATGATATCTAATTTAACAATTAACTGGAATATTATCACCTGTGTATTAGTGATGATATCTAATTTAACAATTAACTGGAATATTATCACCTGTGTATTAGTGATGATATCTAATTTAACAATTAACTGGAATATTATCACCTGTGTATTAGTGATGATATCTAATTTAACAATTAACTGGAATATTATCACCTGTGTATTAGTGATGACATCTAATTTAACAATTAACTGGAATATTATCACCTGTGTATTAGTGATGACATCTAATTTAACAATTAACTGGAATATTATCACCTGTGTATTAGTGATGACATCTAATTTAACAATTAACTGGAATATTATCACCTGTGTATTAGTGATGATATCTAATTTAACAATTAACTGGAATATTATCACCTGTGTATTAGTGATGATATCTAATTTAACAATTAACTGGAATATTATCCCCTGTGTATTAGTGATGATATCTAATTTAACAATTAACTGGAATATTATCACCTGTGTATTAGTGATGATATCTAATTTAACAATTAACTGGAATATTATCACCTGTGTATTAGTGATGATATCTAATTTAACAATTAACTGGAATATTATCCCCTGTGTATTAGTGATGATATCTAATTTAACAATTAACTGGAATATTATCACCTGTGTATTAGTGATGATATCTAATTTAACAATTAACTGGAATATTATCACCAGTGTATTAGTGATGATATCTAATTTAACAATTAACTGGAATATTATCCCCTGTGTATTAGTGATGATATCTAATTTAACAATTAACTGGAATATTATCACCTGTGTATTAGTGATGATAACTAATTTAACAATTAACTGGAATATTATCACCTGTGTATTAGTGATGATATCTAATTTAACAATTAACTGGAATATTATCCCCTGTGTATTAGTGATGATATCTAATTTAACAATTAACTGGAATATTATCACCTGTGTATTAGTGATGATGTCTAATTTAACAATTAACTGGAATATTATCACCTGTGTATTAGTGATGATATCTAATTTAACAATTAACTGGAATATTATCACCTGTGTATTAGTGATGATATCTAATTTAACAATTAACTGGAATATTATCCCCTGTGTATTAGTGATGATATCTAATTTAACAATTAACTGGAATATTATCCTCTGTGTATTAGTGATGATATCTAATTTAACAATTAACTGGAATATTATCACCTGTGTATTAGTGATGACATCTAATTTAACAATTAACTGGAATATTATCACCTGTGTATTAGTGATGATGTCTAATTTAACAATTAACTGGAATATTATCCCCTGTGTATTAGTGATGATATCTAATTTAACAATTAACTGGAATATTATCACCTGTGTATTAGTGATGATATCTAATTTAACAATTAACTGGAATATTATCACCTGTGTATTAGTGATGATATCTAATTTAACAATTAACTGGAATATTATCACCTGTGTATTAGTGATGATATCTAATTTAACAATTAACTGGAATATTATCACCTGTGTATTAGTGATGACATCTAATTTAACAATTAACTGGAATATTATCACCTGTGTATTAGTGATGATATCTAATTTAACAATTAACTGGAATATTATCACCTGTGTATTAGTGATGATATCTAATTTAACAATTAACTGGAATATTATCACCTGTGTATTAGTGATGATGTCTAATTTAACAATTAACTGGAATATTATCACCTGTGTATTAGTGATGACATCTAATTTAACAATTAACTGGAATATTATCACCTGTGTATTAGTGATGATATCTAATTTAACAATTAACTGGAATATTATCCCCTGTGTATTAGTGATGATATCTAATTTAACAATGAACTGGAATATTATCACCTGTGTATTAGTGATGATATCTAATTTAACAATTAACTGGAATATTATCACCTGTGTATTAGTGATGATATCTAATTTAACAATTAACTGGAATATTATCACCTGTGTATTAGTGATGATATCTAATTTAACAATTAACTGGAATATTATCACCTGTGTATTAGTGATGATATCTAATTTAACAATTAACTGGAATATTATCACCTGTGTATTAGTGATGATATCTAATTTAACAATTAACTGGAATATTATCACCTGTGTATCAGTGATGATATCTAATTTAACAATTAACTGGAATATTATCCCCTGTGTATTAGTGATGATATCTAATTTAACAATTAACTGGAATATTATCACCTGTGTATTAGTGATGATATCTAATTTAACAATTAACTGGAATATTATCACCTGTGTATTAGTGATGATGTCTAATTTAACAATTAACTGGAATATTATCACCTGTGTATTAGTGATGATATCTAATTTAACAATTAACTGGAATATTATCACCTGGGTATTAGTGATGATATCTAATTTAACAATTAACTGGAATATTATCACCTGTGTATTAGTGATGATATCTAATTTAACAATTAACTGGAATATTATCCCCTGTGTATTAGTGATGATATCTAATTTAACAATTAACTGGAATATTATCACCTGTGTATTAGTGATGATATCTAATTTAACAATTAACTGGAATATTATCACCTGTGTATTAGTGATGATATCTAATTTAACAATTAACTGGAATATTATCACCTGTGTATTAGTGATGATATCTAATTTAACAATTAACTGGAATATTATCACCTGTGTATTAGTGATGATATCTAATTTAACAATTAACTGGAATATTATCCCCTGTGTATTAGTGATGATATCTAATTTAACAATTAACTGGAATATTATCACCTGTGTATTAGTGATGATATCTAATTTAACAATTAACTGGAATATTATCACCTGTGTATTAGTGATGATATCTAATTTAACAATTAACTGGAATATTATCCCCTGTGTATTGGTGATGACATCTAATTTAACAATTAACTGGAATATTATCACCTGTGTATTAGTGATGATATCGAATTTAACAATTAACTGGAATATTATCCCCTGTGTATTAGTGATGATATCTAATTTAACAATTAACTGGAATATTATCACCTGTGTATTAGTGATGATATCTAATTTAACAATTAACTGGAATATTATCACCTGTGTATTAGTGATGATATCTAATTTAACAATTAACTGGAATATTATCCCCTGTGTATTAGTGATGATATCTAATTTAACAATTAACTGGAATATTATCCCCTGTGTATTAGTGATGATATCTAATTTAACAATTAACTGGAATATTATCACCTGTGTATTAGTGATGATATCTAATTTAACAATTAACTGGAATATTATCACCTGTGTATTAGTGATGATATCTAATTTAACAATTAACTGGAATATTATCCCCTGTGTATTAGTGATGATATCTAATTTAACAATTAACTGGAATATTATCCCCTGTGTATTAGTGATGATATCTAATTTAACAATTAACTGGAATATTATCCCCTGTGTATTAGTGATGATATCTAATTTAACAATTAACTGGAATATTATCACCTGTGTATTAGTGATGATATCTAATTTAACAATTAACTGGAATATTATCACCTGTGTATTAGTGATGACATCTAATTTAACAATTAACTGGAATATTATCACCTGTGTATTAGTGATGACATCTAATTTAACAATTAACTGGAATATTATCACCTGTGTATTAGTGATGATATCTAATTTAACAATTAACTGGAATATTATCACCTGTGTATTAGTGATGATATCTAATTTAACAATTAACTGGAATATTATCCCCTGTGTATTAGTGATGATATCTAATTTAACAATTAACTGGAATATTATCACCTGTGTATTAGTGATGATATCTAATTTAACAATTAACTGGAATATTATCACCTGTGTATTAGTGATGATATCTAATTTAACAATTAACTGGAATATTATCCCCTGTTTATTAGTGATGACATCTAATTTAACAATTAACTGGAATATTATCACCTGTGTATTAGTGATGACATCTAATTTAACAATTAACTGGAATATTATCACCTGTGTATTAGTGATGATATCTAATTTAACAATTAACTGGAATATTATCACCTGTGTATTAGTGATGATATCTAATTTAACAATTAACAGGAATATTATCACCTGTGTATTAGTGATGACATCTAATTTAACAATTAACAGGAATATTATCACCTGTGTATTAGTGATGACATCTAATTTAACAATTAACTGGAATATTATCACCTGTGTATTAGTGATGACATCTAATTTAACAATTAACTGGAATATTATCACCTGTGTATTAGTGATGATATCTAATTTAACAATTAACTGGAATATTATCCCCTGTGTATTAGTGATGATATCTAATTTAACAATTAACTGGAATATTATCCCCTGTGTATTAGTGATGATATCTAATTTAACAATTAACTGGAATATTATCACCTGTGTATTAGTGATGATATCTAATTTAACAATTAACTGGAATATTATCACCTGTGTATTAGTGATGATATCTAATTTAACAATTAACTGGAATATTATCACCTGTGTATTAGTGATGATATCTAATTTAACAATTAACTGGAATATTATCACCTGTGTATTAGTGATGATATCTAATTTAACAATTAACTGGAATATTATCACCTGTGTATTAGTGATGATAACTAATTTAACAATTAACAGGAATATTATCACCTGTGTATTAGTGATGACATCTAATTTAACAATTAACAGGAATATTATCACCTGTGTATTAGTGATGATATCTAATTTAACAATTAACAGGAATATTATCACCTGTGTATTAGTGATGACATCTAATTTAACAATTAACTGGAATATTATCCCCTGTTTATTAGTGATGATATCTAATTTAACAATTAACAGGAATATTATCACCTGTGTATTAGTGATGATATCTAATTTAACAATTAACAGGAATATTATCACCTGTGTATTAGTGATGACATCAAATTTAACAATTAACTGGAATATTATCCCCTGTTTATTAGTGATGATATCTAATTTAACAATTAACTGGAATATTATCACCTGTGTATTAGTGATGAAATCTAATTTAACAATTAACTGGAATATTATCACCTGTGTATTAGTGATGATATCTAATTTAACAATGAACTGGAATATTATCACCTGTGTATTAGTGATGATATCTAATTTAACAATTAACTGGAATATTATCACCTGTGTATTAGTGATGATATCTAATTTAACAATTAACTGGAATATTATCCCCTGTTTATTAGTGATGATATCTAATTTAACAATTAACTGGAATATTATCACCTGTGTATTAGTGATGAAATCTAATTTAACAATTAACTGGAATATTATCACCTGTGTATTAGTGATGATATCTAATTTAACTATTAACAGGAATATTATCACCTGTGTATTAGTGATGATATCTAATTTAACAATTAACAGGAATATTATCACCTGTGTATTAGTGATGATATCTAATTTAACAATTAACTGGAATATTATCACCTGTGTATTAGTGATGATATCTAATTTAACAATTAACTGGAATATTATCCCCTGTGTATTAGTGATGATATCTAATTTAACAATTAACTGGAATATTATCACCTGTGTATTAGTGATGATATCTAATTTAACAATTAACTGGAATATTATCACCTGTGTATTAGTGATGATATCTAATTTAACAATTAACAGGAATATTATCACCTGTGTATTAGTGATGATATCTAATTTAACAATTAACAGGAATATTATCACCTGTGTATTAGTGATGATATCTAATTTAACAATTAACAGGAATATTATCACCTGTGTATTAGTGATGATATCTAATTTAACAATTAACTGGAATATTATCACCTGTGTATTAGTGATGATATCTAATTTAACAATTAACAGGAATATTATCACCTGTGTATTAGTGATGATATCTAATTTAACAATTAACTGGAATATGATCACCTGTGTATTAGTGATGACATCTAATTTAACAATTAACTGGAATAATATCCCCTGTGTATTAGTGATGACATCTAATTTAACAATTAACTGGAATATTATCCCCTGTGTATTAGTGATGATATCTAATTTAACAATTAACTGGAATATTATCCCCTGTGTATTAGTGATGATATCTAATTTAACAATTAACTGGAATATTATCCCCTGTGTATTAGTGATGATATCTAATTTAACAATTAACTGGAATATTATCACCTGTGTATTAGTGATGATATCTAATTTAACAATTAACTGGAATATTATCACCTGTGTATTAGTGATGATATCTAATTTAACAATTAACTGGAATATTATCACCTGTGTATTAGTGATGATATCTAATTTAACAATTAACTGGAATATTATCACCTGTGTATTAGTGATGATATCTAATTTAACAATTAACTGGAATATTATCACCTGTGTATTAGTGATGATATCTAATTTAACAATTAACTGGAATATTATCCCCTGTGTATTAGTGATGATATCTAATTTAACAATTAACTGGAATATTATCCCCTGTGTATTAGTGATGATATCTAATTTAACAATTAACTGGAATATTATCACCTGTGTATTAGTGATGATATCTAATTTAACAATTAACTGGAATATTATCACCTGTGTATTAGTGATGACATCTAATTTAACAATTAACTGGAATATTATCACCTGTGTATTAGTGATGATATCTAATTTAACAATTAACTGGAATATTATCACCTGTGTATTAGTGATGATATCTAATTTAACAATTAACTGGAATATTATCACCTGTGTATTAGTGATGATATCTAATTTAACAATTAACTGGAATATTATCACCTGTGTATTAGTGATGATATCTAATTTAACAATTAACTGGAATATTATCACCTGTGTATTAGTGATGATATCTAATTTAACAATTAACTGGAATATTATCACCTGTGTATTAGTGATGATATCTAATTTAACAATTAACAGGAATATTATCACCTGTGTATTAGTGATGACATCTAATTTAACAATTAACTGGAATATTATCCCTGTTTATTAGTGATGATATCTAATTTAACAATTAACTGGAATATTATCACCTGTGTATTAGTGATGATATCTAATTTAACAATTAACTGGAATATTATCACCTGTGTATTAGTGATGATATCTAATTTAACAATTAACTGGAATATTATCACCTGTGTATTAGTGATGATATCTAATTTAACAATTAACTGGAATATTATCACCTGTGTATTAGTGATGATATCTAATTTAACAATTAACAGGAATATTATCACCTGTGTATTAGTGATGACATCTAATTTAACAATTAACAGGAATATTATCACCTGTGTATTAGTGATGACATCTAATTTAACAATTAACTGGAATATTATCCCCTGTTTATTAGTGATGATATCTAATTTAACAATTAACTGGAATATTATCACCTGTGTATTAGTGATGATATCTAATTTAACAATTAACAGGAATATTATCACCTGTGTATTAGTGATGACATCTAATTTAACAATTAACTGGAATATTATCCCCTGTTTATTAGTGATGATATCTAATTTAACAATTAACTGGAATATTATCACCTGTGTATTAGTGATGATATCTAATTTAACAATTAACTGGAATATTATCACCTGTGTATTAGTGATGATATCTAATTTAACAATTAACTGGAATATTATCACCTGTGTATTAGTGATGATATCTAATTTAACAATTAACTGGAATATTATCACCTGTGTATTAGTGATGATATCTAATTTAACAATTAACAGGAATATTATCACCTGTGTATTAGTGATGACATCTAATTTAACAATTAACTGGAATATTATCACCTGTGTATTAGTGATGATATCTAATTTAACAATTAACTGGAATATTATCCCCTGTGTATTAGTGATGATATCTAATTTAACAATTAACTGGAATATTATCCCCTGTGTATTAGTGATGATATCTAATTTAACAATTAACTGGAATATTATCACCTGTGTATTAGTGATGATATCTAATTTAACAATTAACTGGAATATTATCACCTGTGTATTAGTGATGACATCTAATTTAACAATTAACTGGAATATTATCACCTGTGTATTAGTGATGATATCTAATTTAACAATTAACTGGAATATTATCACCTGTGTATTAGTGATGATATCTAATTTAACAATTAACTGGAATATTATCACCTGTGTATTAGTGATGATATCTAATTTAACAATTAACTGGAATATTATCACCTGTGTATTAGTGATGATATCTAATTTAACAATTAACTGGAATATTATCACCTGTGTATTAGTGATGATATCTAATTTAACAATTAACTGGAATATTATCACCTGTGTATTAGTGATGATATCTAATTTAACAATTAACAGGAATATTATCACCTGTGTATTAGTGATGACATCTAATTTAACAATTAACTGGAATATTATCCCTGTTTATTAGTGATGATATCTAATTTAACAATTAACTGGAATATTATCACCTGTGTATTAGTGATGATATCTAATTTAACAATTAACTGGAATATTATCACCTGTGTATTAGTGATGATATCTAATTTAACAATTAACTGGAATATTATCACCTGTGTATTAGTGATGATATCTAATTTAACAATTAACTGGAATATTATCACCTGTGTATTAGTGATGATATCTAATTTAACAACTAACAGGAATATTATCACCTGTGTATTAGTGATGACATCTAATTTAACAACTAACAGGAATATTATCACCTGTGTATTAGTGATGATATCTAATTTAACAATTAACTGGAATATTATCACCTGTGTATTAGTGATGATATCTAATTTAACAATTAACTGGAATATTATCACCTGTGTATTAGTGATGATATCTAATTTAACAATTAACTGGAATATTATCACCTGTGTATTAGTGATGATATCTAATTTAACAATTAACAGGAATATTATCACCTGTGTATTAGTGATGATATCTAATTTAACAATTAACTGGAATATTATCACCTGTGTATTAGTGATGACATCTAATTTAACAATTAACTGGAATATTATCACCTGTGTATTAGTGATGACATCTAATTTAACAATTAACTGGAATATTATCACCTGTGTATTAGTGATGATATCTAATTTAACAATTAACTGGAATATTATCACCTGTGTATTAGTGATGATATCTAATTTAACAATTAACTGGAATATTATCACCTGTGTATTAGTGATGACATCTAATTTAACAATTAACTGGAATATTATCACCTGTGTATTAGTGATGATATCTAATTTAACAATTAACTGGAATATTATCCCCTGTTTATTAGTGATGATATCTAATTTAACAATTAACTGGAATATTATCACCTGTGTATTAGTGATGATATCTAATTTAACAATTAACTGGAATATTATCACCTGTGTATTAGTGATGATATCTAATTTAACAATTAACTGGAATATTATCACCTGTGTATTAGTGATGATATCTAATTTAACAATTAACTGGAATATTATCACCTGTGTATTAGTGATGATATCTAATTTAACAATTAACTGGAATATTATCCCCTGTTTATTAGTGATGATATCTAATTTAACAATTAACTGGAATATTATCACCTGTGTATTAGTGATGATATCTAATTTAACAATTAACTGGAATATTATCACCTGTGTATTAGTGATGATATCTAATTTAACAATTAACTGGAATATTATCACCTGTGTATTAGTGATGACATCTAATTTAACAATTAACTGGAATATTATCACCTGTGTATTAGTGATGATATCTAATTTAACAATTAACTGGAATATTATCACCTGTGTATTAGTGATGATATCTAATTTAACAATGAACTGGAATATTATCACCTGTGTATTAGTGATGATATCTAATTTAACAATTAACTGGAATATTATCCCCTGTTTATTAGTGATGATATCTAATTTAACAATTAACTGGAATATTATCACCTGTGTATTAGTGATGATATCTAATTTAACAATTAACTGGAATATTATCACCTGTGTATTAGTGATGATATCTAATTTAACAATTAACTGGAATATTATCACCTGGGTATTAGTGATGACATCTAATTTAACAATTAACTGGAATATTATCACCTGTGTATTAGTGATGATATCTAATTTAACAATTAACTGGAATATTATCCCCTGTTTATTAGTGATAATATCTAATTTAACAATTAACTGGAATATTATCACCTGTGTATTAGTGATGACATCTAATTTAACAATTAACTGGAATATTATCACCTGTGTATTAGTGATGATATCTAATTTAACAATTAACTGGAATATTATCACCTGTGTATTAGTGATGATATCTAATTTAACAATGAACTGGAATATTATCACCTGTGTATTAGTGATGATATCTAATTTAACAATTAACTGGAATATTATCCCCTGTTTATTAGTGATGATATCTAATTTAACAATTAACTGGAATATTATCACCTGTGTATTAGTGATGATATCTAATTTAACAATTAACTGGAATATTATCCCCTGTTTATTAGTGATGATATCTAATTTAACAATTAACTGGAATATTATCACCTGTGTATTAGTGATGACATCTAATTTAACAATTAACTGGAATATTATCACCTGTGTATTTGTGATGATATCTAATTTAACAATTAACTGGAATATTATCACCTGTGTATTAGTGATGACATCTAATTTAACAATTAACTGGAATATTATCACCTGTGTATTAGTGATGATATCTAATTTAACAATTAACTGGAATATTATCACCTGTGTATTAGTGATGATATCTAATTTAACAATTAACTGGAATATTATCCCCTGTGTATTAGTGATGACATCTAATTTAACAATTAACTGGAATATTATCACCTGTGTATTAGTGATGATATCTAATTTAACAATTAACTGGAATATTATCTCCTGTGTATTAGTGATGATATCTAATTTAACAATTAACTGGAATATTATCACCTGTGTATTAGTGATGACATCTAATTTAACAGTTAACTGGAATATTATCACCTGTGTATTAGTGATGACATCTAATTTAACAATTAACTGGAATATTATCACCTGTGTATTAGTGATGATATCTAATTTAACAATTAACTGGAATATTATCACCTGTGTATTAGTGATGATATCTAATTTAACAATTAACTGGAATATTATCACCTGTGTATTAGTGATGATATCTAATTTAACAATTAACTGGAATATTATCTCCTGTGTATTAGTGATGATATCTAATTTAACAATTAACTGGAATATTATCACCTGTGTATTAGTGATGACATCTAATTTAACAATTAACTGGAATATTATCACCTGTGTATTAGTGATGATATCTAATTTAACAATTAACTGGAATATTATCACCTGTGTATTAGTGATGATATCTAATTTAACAATGAACTGGAATATTATCACCTGTGTATTAGTGATGATATCTAATTTAACAATGAACTGGAATATTATCACCTGTGTATTAGTGATGATATCTAATTTAACAATTAACTGGAATATTATCCCCTGTGTATTAGTGATGATATCTAATTTAACAATTAACTGGAATATTATCACCTGTGTATTAGTGATGATATCTAATTTAACAATTAACTGGAATATTATCACCTGTGTATTAGTGATGATATCTAATTTAACAATTAACTGGAATATTATCACCTGTGTATTAGTGATGACATCTAATTTAACAATTAACTGGAATATTATCACCTGTGTATTAGTGATGATATCTAATTTAACAATTAACTGGAATATTATCACCTGTGTATTAGTGATGATATCTAATTTAACAATGAACTGGAATATTATCACCTGTGTATTAGTGATGATATCTAATTTAACAATTAACTGGAATATTATCCCTGTGTATTAGTGATGATATCTAATTTAACAATTAACTGGAATATTATCACCTGTGTATTAGTGATGATATCTAATTTAACAATGAACTGGAATATTATCACCTGTGTATTAGTGATGATATCTAATTTAACAATTAACTGGAATATTATCCCCTGTGTATTAGTGATGATATCTAATTTAACAATTAACTGGAATATTATCACCTGTGTATTAGTGATGATATCTAATTTAACAATTAACTGGAATATTATCACCTGTGTATTAGTGATGACATCTAATTTAACAATTAACTGGAATATTATCACCTGTGTATTAGTGATGACATCTAATTTAACAATTAACTGGAATATTATCACCTGTGTATTAGTGATGATATCTAATTTAACAATTAACTGGAATATTATCACCTGTGTATTAGTGATGATATCTAATTTAACAATTAACTGGAATATTATCACCTGTGTATTAGTGATGACATCTAATTTAACAATTAACTGGAATATTATCACCTGTGTATTTGTGATGATATCTAATTTAACAATTAACTGGAATATTATCACCTGTGTATTAGTGATGATATCTAATTTAACAATGAACTGGAATATTATCACCTGTGTATTAGTGATGATATCTAATTTAACAATTAACTGGAATATTATCACCTGTGTATTAGTGATGACATCTAATTTAACAATTAACTGGAATATTATCCCCTGTGTATTAGTGATGATATCTAATTTAACAATTAACTGGAATATTATCACCTGTGTATTAGTGATGACATCTAATTTAACAATTAACTGGAATATTATCACCTGTGTATTAGTGATGATATCTAATTTAACAATTAACTGGAATATTATCCCCTGTTTATTAGTGATGATATCTAATTTAACAATTAACTGGAATATTATCACCTGTGTATTAGTGATGATATCTAATTTAACAATTAACTGGAATATTATCACCTGTGTATTAGTGATGACATCTAATTTAACAATTAACTGGAATATTATCACCTGTGTATTAGTGATGACATCTAATTTAACAATTAACTGGAATATTATCACCTGTGTATTAGTGATGATATCTAATTTAACAATTAACTGGAATATTATCACCTGTGTATTAGTGATGACATCTAATTTAACAATTAACTGGAATATTATCACCTGTGTATTAGTGATGACATCTAATTTAACAATTAACTGGAATATTATCACCTGTGTATTAGTGATGATATCTAATTTAACAATTAACTGGAATATTATCACCTGTGTATTAGTGATGATATCTAATTTAACAATGAACTGGAATATTATCCCCTGTTTATTAGTGATGATATCTAATTTAACAATTAACTGGAATATTATCACCTGTGTATTAGTGATGATATCTAATTTAACAATTAACTGGAATATTATCCCCTGTGTATTAGTGATGACATCTAATTTAACAATTAACTGGAATATTATCACCTGTGTATTAGTGATGATATCTAATTTAACAATTAACTGGAATATTATCACCTGTGTATTAGTGATGATATCTAATTTAACAATTAACTGGAATATTATCACCTGTGTATTAGTGATGATATCTAATTTAACAATTAACTGGAATATTATCCCCTGTGTATTAGTGATGATATCTAATTTAACAATTAACTGGAATATTATCACCTGTGTATTAGTGATGATATCTAATTTAACAATTAACTGGAATATTATCACCTGTGTATTAGTGATGATATCTAATTTAACAATTAACTGGAATATTATCACCTGTGTATTAGTGATGACATCTAATTTAACAATTAACTGGAATATTATCCCCTGTTTATTAGTGATGATATCTAATTTAACAATTAACTGGAATATTATCACCTGTGTATTAGTGATGATATCTAATTTAACAATTAACTGGAATATTATCACCTGTGTATTAGTGATGATTTCTAATTTAACAATTAACTGTAATATTATCCCCTGTTTATTAGTGATGATATCTAATTTAACAATTAACTGGAATATTATCCCCTGTTTATTAGTGATGATATCTAATTTAACAATTAACTGGAATATTATCACCTGTGTATTAGTGATGATTTCTAATTTAACAATTAACTGGAATATTATCACCTGTGTATTAGTGATGATATCTAATTTAACAATTAACTGGAATATTATCCCCTGTGTATTAGTGATGATATCTAATTTAACAATTAACTGGAATATTATCACCTGTGTATTAGTGATGATATCTAATTTAACAATTAACTGGAATATTATCCCCTGTGTTTCAGTGATGACATCTAATTTAACAATTAACTGGAATATTATCACCTGTGTATTAGTGATGACATCTAATTTAACAATTAACTGGAATATTATCACCTGTGTATTAGTGATGATTTCTAATTTAACAATTAACTGGAATATTATCACCTGTTTATTAGTGATGACATCTAATTTAACAATTAACTGGAATATTATCACCTGTGTATTAGTGATGATATCTAATTTAACAATTAACTGGAATATTATCCCCTGTTTATTAGTGATGATATCTAATTTAACAATTAACTGGAATATTATCACCTGTGTATTAGTGATGATATCTAATTTAACAATTAACTGGAATATTATCCCCTGTTTATTAGTGATGATATCTAATTTAACAATTAACTGGAATATTATCACCTGTGTATTAGTGATGATATCTAATTTAACAATTAACTGGAATATTATCCCCTGTTTATTAGTGATGATATCTAATTTAACAATTAACTGGAATATTATCACCTGTGTATTAGTGATGATATCTAATTTAACAATTAACTGGAATATTATCCCCTGTTTATTAGTGATGATATCTAATTTAACAATTAACTGGAATATTATCACCTGTGTATTAGTGATGATATCTAATTTAACAATTAACTGGAATATTATCCCCTGTGTATTAGTGATGATATCTAATTTAACAATTAACTGGAATAATATCCCCTGTGTATTAGTGATGATATCTAATTTAACAATTAACTGGAATATTATCACCTGTGTATTAGTGATGATATCTAATTTAACAATTAACTGGAATATTATCACCTGTGTATTAGTGATGACATCTAATTTAACAATTAACTGGAATATTATCACCTGTGTATTACTGATGATATCTAATTTAACAATTAACTGGAATATTATCACCTGTGTATTAGTGATGACATCTAATTTAACAATTAACTGGAATATTATCACCTGTGTATTAGTGATGATATCTAATTTAACAATTAACTGGAATATTATCACCTGTGTATTAGTGATGATATCTAATTTAACAATTAACTGGAATATTATCACCTGTGTATTAGTGATGATATCTAATTTAACAATTAACTGGAATATTATCACCTGTGTATTAGTGATGATATCTAATTTAACAATTAACTGGAATATTATCACCTGTGTATTAGTGATGATATCTAATTTAACAATTAACTGGAATATTATCACCTGTGTATTAGTGATGATATCTAATTTAACAATTAACTGGAATATTATCCCCTGTGTATTAGTGATGACATCTAATTTAACAATTAACTGGAATATTATCCCCTGTGTATTAGTGATGATATCTAATTTAACAATTAACTGGAATATTATCACCTGTGTATTACTGATGATATCTAATTTAACAATTAACTGGAATATTATCACCTGTGTATTAGTGATGATATCTAATTTAACAATTAACTGGAATATTATCACCTGTGTATTAGTGATGATATCTAATTTAACAATTAACTGGAATATTATCCCCTGTGTATTAGTGATGACATCTAATTTAACAATTAACTGGAATATTATCACCTGTGTATTAGTGATGATATCTAATTTAACAATTAACTGGAATAATATCCCCTGTGTATTAGTGATGACATCTAATTTAACAATTAACTGGAATATTATCACCTGTGTATTAGTGATGATATCTAATTTAACAATTAACTGGAATAATATCCCCTGTGTATTAGTGATGACATCTAATTTAACAATTAACTGGAATATTATCACCTGTGTATTAGTGATGATATCTAATTTAACAATTAACTGGAATATTATCACCTGTGTATTAGTGATGATATCTAATTTAACAATTAACTGGAATAATATCCCCTGTGTATTAGTGATGACATCTAATTTAACAATTAACTGGAATATTATCACCTGTGTATTAGTGATGATATCTAATTTAACAATTAACTGGAATATTATCCCCTGTTTATTAGTGATGATATCTAATTTAACAATTAACTGGAATATTATCCCCTGTTTATTAGTGATGATATCTAATTTAACAATTAACTGGAATATTATCCCCTGTTTATTAGTGATGATATCTAATTTAACAATTAACTGGAATATTATCCCCTGTGTATTAGTGATGATATCTAATTTAACAATTAACTGGAATATTATCACCTGTGTATTAGTGATGATATCTAATTTAACAATTAACTGGAATATTATCACCTGTGTATTAGTGATGATATCTAATTTAACAATTAACTGGAATATTATCCCCTGTGTATTAGTGATGATATCTAATTTAACAATTAACTGGAATATTATCCCCTGTGTATTAGTGATGATATCTAATTTAACAATTAACTGGAATATTATCCCCTGTGTATTAGTGATGATATCTAATTTAACAATTAACTGGAATATTATCCCTGTGTATTAGTGATGATATCTAATTTAACAATTAACTGGAATATTATCACCTGTGTATTAGTGATGATATCTAATTTAACAATTAACTGGAATATTATCACCTGTGTATTAGTGATGATATCTAATTTAACAATTAACTGGAATATTATCACCTGTGTATTAGTGATGATATCTAATTTAACAATTAACTGGAATATTATCACCTGTGTATTAGTGATGATATCTAATTTAACAATTAACTGGAATATTATCACCTGTGTATTAGTGATGATATCTAATTTAACAATTAACTGGAATATTATCACCTGTGTATTAGTGATGATATCTAATTTAACAATTAACTGGAATATTATCACCTGTGTATTAGTGATGACATCTAATTTAACAATTAACTGGAATATTATCACCTGTGTATTAGTGATGATGTCTAATTTAACAATTAACTGGAATATTATCACCTGTGTATTAGTGATGATATCTAATTTAACAATTAACTGGAATATTATCCCCTGTGTATTAGTGATGATATCTAATTTAACAATTAACTGGAATATTATCCCCTGTGTATTAGTGATGATATCTAATTTAACAATTAACTGGAATATTATCACCTGTGTATTAGTGATGATATCTAATTTAACAATTAACTGGAATATTATCCCCTGTGTATTAGTGATGATATCTAATTTAACAATTAACTGGAATATTATCACCTGTGTATTAGTGATGATATCTAATTTAACAATTAACTGGAATATTATCACCTGTGTATTAGTGATGACATCTAATTTAACAATTAACTGGAATATTATCACCTGTGTATTAGTGATGATGTCTAATTTAACAATTAACTGGAATATTATCACCTGTGTATTAGTGATGATATCTAATTTAACAATTAACTGGAATATTATCCCCTGTGTATTAGTGATGATATCTAATTTAACAATTAACTGGAATATTATCACCTGTGTATTAGTGATGATATCTAATTTAACAATTAACTGGAATATTATCACCTGTGTATTAGTGATGATATCTAATTTAACAATTAACTGGAATATTATCACCTGTGTATTAGTGATGATATCTAATTTAACAATTAACTGGAATATTATCACCTGTGTATTAGTGATGATATCTAATTTAACAATTAACTGGAATATTATCACCTGTGTATTAGTGACGACATCTAATTTAACAATTAACTGGAATATTATCACCTGTGTATTAGTGATGATATCTAATTTAACAATTAACTGGAATATTATCCCCTGTTTATTAGTGATGATATCTAATTTAACAATTAACTGGAATATTATCACCTGTGTATTAGTGATGATATCTAATTTAACAATTAACTGGAATATTATCCCCTGTTTATTAGTGATGATATCTAATTTAACAATTAACTGGAATATTATCACCTGTGTATTAGTGATGATATCTAATTTAACACTTAACTGGAATATTATCCCCTGTTTATTAGTGATGATATCTAATTTAACAATTAACTGGAATATTATCACCTGTGTATTAGTGATGATATCTAATTTAACAATTAACTGGAATATTATCACCTGGGTATTAGTGATGATATCTAATTTAACAATTAACTGGAATATTATCCCCTGTGTATTAGTGATGATATCTAATTTAACAATTAACTGGAATATTATCACCTGTGTATTAGTGATGATATCTAATTTAACAATTAACTGGAATATTATCCCCTGTGTATTAGTGATGACATCTAATTTAACAATTAACTGGAATATTATCACCTGTGTATTAGTGATGATATCTAATTTAACAATTAACTGGAATATTATCACCTGTGTATTAGTGATGATATCTAATTTAACAATTAACTGGAATATTATCACCTGTGTATTAGTGATGATATCTAATTTAACAATTAACTGGAATATTATCACCTGTGTATTAGTGATGATATCTAATTTAACAATTAACTGGAATATTATCACCTGTGTATTAGTGATGATATCTAATTTAACAATTAACTGGAATATTATCACCTGTGTATTAGTGATGATATCTAATTTAACAATTAACTGGAATATTATCACCTGTGTATTAGTGATGATATCTAATTTAACAATTAACTGGAATATTATCCCCTGTTTATTAGTGATGATATCTAATTTAACAATTAACTGGAATATTATCACCTGTGTATTAGTGATGATATCTAATTTAACAATTAACTGGAATATTATCCCCGGTGTATTAGTGATGATATCTAATTTAACAATTAACTGGAATATTATCCCCTGTTTATTAGTGATGATATCTAATTTAACAATTAACTGGAATATTATCACCTGTGTATTAGTGATGATATCTAATTTAACAATGAACTGGAATATTATCACCTGTGTATTAGTGATGATATCTAATTTAACAATTAACTGGAATATTATCCCCTGTTTATTAGTGATGATATCTAATTTAACAATTAACTGGAATATTATCACCTGTGTATTAGTGATGATATCTAATTTAACAATTAACTGGAATATTATCACCTGTGTATTAGTGATGATATCTAATTTAACAATTAACTGGAATATTATCCCCTGTTTATTAGTGATGACATCTAATTTAACAATTAACTGGAATATTATCACCTGTGTATTAGTGATGATATCTAATTTAACAATTAACTGGAATATTATCACCTGTGTATTAGTGATGATATCTAATTTAACAATTAACTGGAATATTATCACCTGTGTATTAGTGATGATATCTAATTTAACAATTAACTGGAATATTATCACCTGTGTATTAGTGATGATATCTAATTTAACAATTAACTGGAATATTATCACCTGTGTATTAGTGATGATATCTAATTTAACAATTAACTGGAATATTATCCCCTGTGTATTAGTGATGATATCTAATTTAACAATGAACTGGAATATTATCACCTGTGTGTTAGTGATGATATCTAATTTAACAATGAACTGGAATATTATCACCTGTGTGTTAGTGATGATATCTAATTTAACAATTAACTGGAATATTATCACCTGTGTATTAGTGATGATATCTAATTTAACAATTAACTGGAATATTATCACCTGTGTATTAGTGATGATATCTAATTTAACAATTAACTGGAATATTATCACCTGTGTATTAGTGATGATATCTAATTTAACAATTAACTGGAATATTATCACCTGTGTATTAGTGATGATATCTAATTTAACAATTAACTGGAATATTATCACCTGTGTATTAGTGATGATATCTAATTTAACAATGAACTGGAATATTATCACCTGTGTATTAGTGATGATATCTAATTTAACAATTAACTGGAATATTATCACCTGTGTATTAGTGATGATATCTAATTTAACAATTAACTGGAATATTATCACCTGTGTATTAGTGATGATATCTAATTTAACAATTAACTGGAATATTATCACCTGTGTATTAGTGATGATATCTAATTTAACAATTAACTGGAATATTATCCCCTGTTTATTAGTGATGATATCTAATTTAACAATGAACTGGAATATTATCACCTGTGTATTAGTGATGATATCTAATTTAACAATTAACTGGAATATTATCACCTGTGTATTAGTGATGATATCTAATTTAACAATTAACTGGAATATTATCACCTGTGTATTAGTGATGATATCTAATTTAACAATTAACTGGAATATTATCACCTGTGTATTAGTGATGATATCTAATTTAACAATGAACTGGAATATTATCACCTGTGTATTAGTGATGATATCTAATTTAACAATTAACTGGAATATTATCACCTGTGTATTAGTGATGATATCTAATTTAACAATTAACTGGAATATTATCACCTGTGTATTAGTGATGATATCTAATTTAACAATTAACTGGAATATTATCACCTGTGTATTAGTGATGATATCTAATTTAACAATTAACTGGAATATTATCACCTGTTTATTAGTGATGATATCTAATTTAACAATTAACTGGAACATTATCACCTGTGTATTAGTGATGATATCTAATTTAACAATTAACTGGAATATTATCACCTGTGTATTAGTGATGATATCTAATTTAACAATTAACTGGAATATTATCACCTGTGTATTAGTGATGATATCTAATTTAACAATTAACTGGAATATTATCCCCTGTGTATTAGTGATGATATCTAATTTAACAATTAACTGGAATATTATCACCTGTGTATTAGTGATGATATCTAATTTAACAATGAACTGGAATATTATCACCTGTGTATTAGTGATGATATCTAATTTAACAATGAACTGGAATATTATCACCTGTGTATTAGTGATGATATCTAATTTAACAATTAACTGGAATATTATCCCCTGTTTATTAGTGATGACATCTAATTTAACAATTAACTGGAATATTATCACCTGTGTATTAGTGATGACATCTAATTTAACAATTAACTGGAATATTATCACCTGTGTATTAGTGATGACATCTAATTTAACAATTAACTGGAATATTATCCCCTGTGTATTAGTGATGATATCTAATTTAACAATTAACTGGAATATTATCACCTGTGTATTAGTGATGATATCTAATTTAACAATTAACTGGAATATTATCACCTGTGTATTAGTGATGATATCTAATTTAACAATTAACTGGAATATTATCACCTGTGTATTAGTGATGATATCTAATTTAACAATTAACTGGAATATTATCACCTGTGTATTAGTGATGATATCTAATTTAACAATTAACTGGAATATTATCACCTGTGTATTAGTGATGATATCTAATTTAACAATTAACTGGAATATTATCACCTGTGTATTAGTGATGATATCTAATTTAACAATTAACTGGAATATTATCACCTGTGTATTAGTGATGATATCTAATTTAACAATTAACTGGAATATTATCACCTGTGTATTAGTGATGATATCTAATTTAACAATTAACTGGAATATTATCACCTGTGTATTAGTGATGATATCTAATTTAACAATTAACTGGAATATTATCACCTGTGTATTAGTGATGATATCTAATTTAACAATTAACTGGAATATTATCACCTGTGTATTAGTGATGATATCTAATTTAACAATTAACTGGAATATTATCACCTGTGTATTAGTGATGATATCTAATTTAACAATTAACTGGAATATTATCACCTGTGTATTAGTGATGACATCGAATTTAACAATTAACTGGAATATTATCACCTGTGTATTAGTGATGATATCTAATTTAACAATTAACTGGAATATTATCACCTGTGTATTAGTGATGATATCTAATTTAACAATTAACTGGATTATCACCTGTGTATTAGTGATGATATCTAATTTAACAATTAACTGGAATATTATCACCTGTGTATTAGTGATGATATCTAATTTAACAATTAACTGGAATATTATCACCTGTGTATTAGTGATGATATCTAATTTAACAATTAACTGGAATATTATCCCCTGTGTATTAGTGATGATATCTAATTTAACAATTAACTGGAATATTATCACCTGTGTATTAGTGATGATATCTAATTTAACAATTAACTGGAATATTATCACCTGTGTATTAGTGATGATATCTAATTTAACAATTAACTGGAATATTATCACCTGTGTATTAGTGATGACATCGAATTTAACAATTAACTGGAATATTATCACCTGTGTATTAGTGATGATATCTAATTTACCAATTAACCGGAATATTATCACCGGTGCATTAGTGATGATATCTAATTTAACAATTAACCGGATTATCACCTGTGTATTAGTGATGATATCTAATTTAACAATTAACTGTAATATTATCACCTGTGTATTAGTGATGATATCTAATTTATCAATTAACTGGAATATTATCACCTGTGTATTAGTGATGATATCTAATTTAACAATTAACTGGAATATTATCACCTGTGTATTAGTGATGACATCTAATTTAACAATTAACTGGAATATTATCACCTGTGTATTAGTGATGACATCTAATTTAACAATTAACTGGAATATTATCACCTGTGTATTAGTGATGATATCTAATTTAACAATTAACTGGAATATTATCACCTGTGTATTAGTGATGACATCTAATTTAACAATTAACTGGAATATTATCACCTGTGTATTAGTGATGATATCTAATTTAACAATTAACTGGAATATTATCACCTGTGTATTAGTGATGATATCTAATTTAACAATTAACTGGAATATTATCACCTGGGTATTAGTGATGATATCTAATTTAACAATTAACTGGAATATTATCACCTGGGTATTAGTGATGATATCTAATTTAACAATTAACTGGAATATTATCACCTGTGTATTGGTGATGATATCTAATTTAACAATTAACTGGAATATTATCACCTGTGTATTAGTGATGATATCTAATTTAACAATTAACTGGAATATTATCACCTGTTTATTAGTGATGACATCTAATTTAACAATTAACTGGAATATTATCACCTGTGTATTAGTGATGACATCTAATTTAACAATTAACTGGAATATTATCACCTGTGTATTAGTGATGATATCTAATTTAACAATTAACTGGAATATTATCACCTGTGTATTAGTGATGATATCTAATTTAAAAATTAACTGGAATATTATCACCTCTGTATTAGTGATGATATCTAATTTAACAATTAACTGGAATATTATCACCTGTGTATTAGTGATGATATCTAATTTAACAATTAACTGGAATATTATCACCTGTTTATTAGTGATGACACCTAATTTAACAATTAACTGGAATATTATCACCTGTGTATTAGTGATGACATCTAATTTAACAATGAACTGGAATATTATCACCTCTGTATTAGTGATGATATCTAATTTAACAATTAACTGGAATATTATCACCTGTGTATTAGTGATGATATCTAATTTAACAATTAACTGGAATATTATCACCTGTGTATTAGTGATGATATCTAATTTAAAAATTAACTGGAATATTATCACCTGTGTATTAGTGATGATATCTAATTTAACAATTAACTGGAATATTATCACCTGCCTGTGTATTTGTGATGATATCTAATTTAACAATTAACTGGAATATTATCACCTGGGTATTAGTGATGATATCTAATTTAACACTTCACTGTGATATCACCTGAGTATTTGTGATGATATCTAATTTAACAATTAACTGGAATATTATCCCTGTGTATTAGTGATGATATCTAATTTAACAATTAACTGGAATATTATCACCTGTGTATTAGTGATGATATCTAATTTAACAATTAACTGGAATATTATCACCTGTGTATGAGTGATGATATCTAATTTAACAATTAACTGGAATATTATCACCTGTGTATTAGTGATGACATCTAATTTAACAATTAACTGGAATATTATCACCTGTGTATGAGTGATGACATCTAATTTAACAATTAACTGGAATATTATCACCTGTGTATGAGTGATGACATCTAATTTAACAATTAACTGGAATATTATCACCTGTGTATTAGTGATGACATCTAATTTAACAATTAACTGGAATATTATCACCTGTGTATTAGTGATGATATCTAATTTAACAATTAACTGGAATATTATCACCTGTGTATTAGTGATGATATCTAATTTAACAATTAACTGGAATATTATCACCTGTGTATTAGTGATGATATCTAATTTAACAATTAACTGAATATTATCACCTGTGTATTAGTGATGATATCTAATTTAACAATTAACTGGAATATTATCACCTGTGTATTAGTGATGATATCTAATTTAACAATTAACTGGAATATTATCACCTGTGTATTAGTGATGATATCTAATTTAACAATTAACTGGAATATTATCACCTGTGTATTAGTGATGATATCTAATTTAACAATTAACTGGAATATTATCACCTCTGTATTAGTGATGATATCTAATTTAACAATTAACTGGAATATTATCACCTGTGTATTAGTGATGATATCTAATTTAACAATTAACTGGAATATTATCACCTGTGTATTAGTGATGATATCTAATTTAACAATTAACTGGAATATTATCCCTGTGTATTAGTGATGATATCTAATTTAACAATTAACTGGAATATTATCACCTGTGTATTAGTGATGATATCTAATTTAACATTAACTGGAATATTATCACCTGTGTATAGTGATGATATCTAATTTAACAATTAACTGGAATATTATCACCTGTGTATTAGTGATGATATCTAATTTAACAATTAACTGGAATATTATCACCTGTGTATTAGTGATGATATCTAATTTAACAATTAACTGGAATATTATCACCTGTGTATTAGTGATGATATCTAATTTAACAATTAACTGGAATATTATCACCTGTGTATTAGTGATGATATCTAATTTAACAATTAACTGGAATATTATCACCTGTGTATTAGTGATGATATCTAATTTAACAATTAACTGGAATATTATCACCTGTGTATTAGTGATGATATCTAATTTAACAATTAACTGGAATATTATCACCTGTGTATTAGTGATGATATCTAATTTAACAATTAACTGGAATATTATCACCTGTGTATTAGTGATGATATCTAATTTAACAATTAACTGGAATATTATCACCTCTGTATTAGTGATGATATCTAATTTAACAATTAACTGGAATATTATCACCTCTGTATTAGTGATGATATCTAATTTAACAATTAACTGGAATATTATCACCTGTGTATTAGTGATGATATCTAATTTAACAATTAACTGGAATATTATCACCTGTGTATTAGTGATGATATCTAATTTAAAATTAACTGGAATATTATCACCTGTGTATTAGTGATGATATCTAATTTAACAATTAACTGGAATATTATCACCTCTGTATTAGTGATGATATCTAATTTAACAATTAACTGAATATTATCACCTCTGTATTAGTGATGATATCTAATTTAACAATTAACTGGAATATTATCACCTGTGTATTAGTGATGATATCTAATTTAACAATTAACTGGAATATTATCACCTGTGTATTAGTGATGATATCTAATTTAACAATTAACTGGAATATTATCACCTGTGTATTAGTGATGATATCTAATTTAACAATTAACTGGAATATTATCACCTGTGTATTAGTGATGATATCTAATTTAACAATTAACTGGAATATTATCACCTGTGTATTAGTGATGATATCTAATTTAAAAATTAACTGGAATATTATCACCTGTGTATTAGTGATGATATCTAATTTAACAATTAACTGGAATATTATCACCTGTGTATTAGTGATGATATCTAATTTAACAATTAACTGGAATATTATCACCTGTGTATTTGTGATGATATCTAATTTAACAATTAACTGGAATATTATCACCTGGGTATTAGTGATGATATCTAATTTAACAATTAACTGGAATATTATCACCTGTGTATTTGTGATGATATCTAATTTAACAATTAACTGGAATATTATCCCCTGTGTATTAGTGATGATATCTAATTTAACAATTAACTGGAATATTATCACCTGTGTATTAGTGATGACATCTAATTTAACAATTAACTGGAATATTATCACCTGTGTATGAGTGATGACATCTAATTTAACAATTAACTGGAATATTATCACCTGTGTATTAGTGATGACATCTAATTTAACAATTAACTGGAATATTATCACCTGTGTATGAGTGATGACATCTAATTTAACAATTAACTGGAATATTATCACCTGTGTATGAGTGATGACATCTAATTTAACAATTAACTGGAATATTATCTCCTGTGTATTAGTGATGACATCTAATTTAACAATTAACTGGAATATTATCACCTGTGTATTAGTGATGATATCTAATTTAACAATTAACTGGAATATTATCACCTGTGTATTAGTGATGACATCTAATTTAACAATTAACTGGAATATTATCACCTGTGTATTAGTGATGATATCTAATTTAACAATTAACTGGAATATTATCCCTGTGTATTAGTGATGATATCTAATTTAACAATTAACTGGAATATTATCACCTGTGTATTAGTGATGATATCTAATTTAACAATTAACTGGAATATTATCACCTGTGTATTAGTGATGATATCTAATTTATCAATTAACTGGAATATTATCCCCTGTGTATTAGTGATGATATCTAATTTAACAATTAACTGGAATATTATCACCTGTGTATTAGTGATGATATCTAATTTAACAATTAACTGGAATATTATCCCCTGTGTATTAGTGATGACATCTAATTTAACAATTAACTGGAATATTATCACCTGTGTATTAGTGATGATATCTAATTTAACAATTAACTGGAATATTATCACCTGTGTATTAGTGATGATATCTAATTTAACAATTAACTGGAATATTATCACCTGTGTATTAGTGATGATATCTAATTTAACAATTAACTGGAATATTATCACCTGTGTATTAGTGATGATATCTAATTTAACAATTAACTGGAATATTATCCCCTGTGTATTAGTGATGACATCTAATTTAACAATTAACTGGAATATTATCACCTGTGTATTAGTGATGATATCTAATTTAACAATTAACTGGAATATTATCACCTGTGTATTAGTGATGATATCTAATTTAACAATTAACTGGAATATTATCACCTGTGTATTAGTGATGATATCTAATTTAACAATTAACTGGAATATTATCACCTGTGTATTAGTGATGATATCTAATTTAACAATTAACTGGAATATTATCACCTGTGTATTAGTGATGATATCTAATTTAACAATTAACTGGAATATTATCACCTGTGTATTAGTGATGATATCTAATTTAACAATTAACTGGAATATTATCACCTGTGTATTAGTGATGATATCTAATTTAACAATTAACTGGAATATTATCACCTGTGTATTAGTGATGATATCTAATTTAACAATTAACTGGAATATTATCACCTGTGTATTAGTGATGATATCTAATTTAACAATTAACTGGAATATTATCACCTGTGTATTAGTGATGATATCTAATTTAACAATTAACTGGAATATTATCACCTGGGTATTAGTGATGATATCTAATTTAACAATTAACTGGAATATTATCACCTGTGTATTAGTGATGATATCTAATTTAACAATTAACTGGAATATTATCACCTGTGTATTAGTGATGATATCTAATTTAACAATTAACTGGAATATTATCACCTGTGTATTAGTGATGATATCTAATTTAACAATTAACTGGAATATTATCACCTGTGTATTAGTGATGATATCTAATTTAACAATTAACTGGAATATTATCACCTGTGTATTAGTGATGATATCTAATTTAACAATTAACTGGAATATTATCACCTGTGTATTAGTGATGATATCTAATTTAACAATTAACTGGAATATTATCACCTGTGTATTAGTGATGACATCTAATTTAACAATTAACTGGAATATTATCACCTGTGTATTAGTGATGACATCTAATTTAACAATTAACTGGAATATTATCACCTGTGTATTAGTGATGATATCTAATTTAACAATTAACTGGAATATTATCACCTGTGTATTAGTGATGATATCTAATTTAACAATTAACTGGAATATTATCACCTGTGTATTAGTGATGACATCTAATTTAACAATTAACTGGAATATTATCACCTGTGTATTAGTGATGACATCTAATTTAACAATTAACTGGAATATTATCACCTGTGTATGAGTGATGATATCTAATTTAACAATTAACTGGAATATTATCACCTGTGTATTAGTGATGACATCTAATTTAACAATTAACTGGAATATTATCACCTGTGTATTAGTGATGACATCTAATTTAACAATTAACTGGAATATTATCACCTGTGTATTAGTGATGACATCTAATTTAACAATTAACTGGAATATTATCACCTGTGTATTAGTGATGATATCTAATTTAACAATTAACTGGAATATTATCACCTGTGTATTAGTGATGATATCTAATTTAACAATTAACTGGAATATTATCACCTGTGTATTAGTGATGACATCTAATTTAACAATTAACTGGAATATTATCACCTGTGTATTAGTGATGATATCTAATTTAACAATTAACTGGAATATTATCACCTGTGTATGAGTGATGATATCTAATTTAACAATTAACTGGAATATTATCACCTGTGTATTAGTGATGACATCTAATTTAACAATTAACTGGAATATTATCACCTGTGTATTAGTGATGACATCTAATTTAACAATTAACTGGAATATTATCACCTGTGTATTAGTGATGACATCTAATTTAACAATTAACTGGAATATTATCACCTGTGTATTAGTGATGACATCTAATTTAACAATTAACTGGAATATTATCACCTGTGTATTAGTGATGATATCTAATTTAACAATTAACTGGAATATTATCACCTGTGTATTAGTGATGATATCTAATTTAACAATTAACTGGAATATTATCACCTGTGTATTAGTGATGACATCTAATTAACAATTAACTGGAATATTATCACCTGTGTATTAGTGATGACATCTAATTTAACAATTAACTGGAATATTATCACCTGTGTATGAGTGATGATATCTAATTTAACAATTAACTGGAATATTATCACCTGTGTATTAGTGATGACATCTAATTTAACAATTAACTGGAATATTATCACCTGTGTATTAGTGATGACATCTAATTTAACAATTAACTGGAATATTATCACCTGTGTATTAGTGATGACATCTAATTTAACAATTAACTGGAATATTATCACCTGTGTATGAGTGATGATATCTAATTTAACAATTAACTGGAATATTATCACCTGTGTATTAGTGATGACATCTAATTTAACAATTAACTGGAATATTATCACCTGTGTATTAGTGATGATATCTAATTTAACAATTAACTGGAATATTATCACCTGTGTATTAGTGATGACATCTAATTTAACAATTAACTGGAATATTATCACCTGTGTATGAGTGATGATATCTAATTTAACAATTAACTGGAATATTATCACCTGTGTATTAGTGATGACATCTAATTTAACAATTAACTGGAATATTATCACCTGTGTATGAGTGATGATATCTAATTTAACAATTAACTGGAATATTATCACCTGTGTATTAGTGATGACATCTAATTTAACAATTAACTGGAATATTATCACCTGTGTATTAGTGATGACATCTAATTTAACAATTAACTGGAGTATTATCACCTGTGTATTAGTGATGATATCTAATTTAACAATTAACTGGAATATTATCACCTGTGTATTAGTGATGACATCTAATTTAACAATTAACTGGAGTATTATCACCTGTGTATTAGTGATGATATCTAATTTAACAATTAACTGGAATATTATCCCCTGTGTATTAGTGATGATATCTAATTTAACAATTAACTGGAATATTATCACCTGTGTATTAGTGATGATATCTAATTTAACAATTAACTGAATATTATCACCTGTGTATTAGTGATGATATCTAATTTAACAATTAACTGGAATATTATCACTTGTGTATTAGTGATGATATCTAATTTAACAATTAACTGGAATATTATCACCTGGGTATTAGTGATGACATCTAATTTAACAATTAACTGGAATATTATCACCTGTGTATGAGTGATGATATCTAATTTAACAATTAACTGGAATATTATCCCCTGTGTATTAGTGATGATATCTAATTTAACAATGAACTGGAATATTATCACCTGTGTATTAGTGATGATATCTAATTTATCAATTAACTGGAATATTATCCCCTGTGTATTAGTGATGACATCTAATTTAACAATTAACTGGAATATTATCACCTGTGTATTAGTGATGACATCTAATTTAACAATTAACTGGATTATCACCTGGGTATTAGTGATGATATCTAATTTAACAATTAACTGGAATATTATCCCCTGTGTATTAGTGATGATATCTAATTTAACAATGAACTGGAATATTATCACCTGTGTATTAGTGATGACATCTAATTTAACAATTAACTGGAGTATTATCACCTGTGTATTAGTGATGATATCTAATTTAACAATTAACTGGAATATTATCCCCTGTGTATTAGTGATGATATCTAATTTAACAATTAACTGGAATATTATCACCTGTGTATTAGTGATGATATCTAATTTAACAATTAACTGGAATATTATCACCTGTGTATTAGTGATGATATATAATTTAACAATTAACTGGAATATTATCACTTGTGTATTAGTGATGATATCTAATTTAACAATTAACTGGAATATTATCACCTGGGTATTAGTGATGACATCTAATTTAACAATTAACTGGAATATTATCACCTGTGTATGAGTGATGATATCTAATTTAACAATTAACTGGAATATTATCACCTGTGTATTAGTGATGACATCTAATTTAACAATTAACTGGAATATTATCACCTGTGTATTAGTGATGACATCTAATTTAACAATTAACTGGAATATTATCACCTGGGTATTAGTGATGATATCTAATTTAACAATTAACTGGAATATTATCACCTGTGTATGAGTGATGATATCTAATTTAACAATTAACTGGAATATTATCACCTGTGTATTAGTGATGATATCTAATTTATCAATTAACTGGAATATTATCCCCTGTGTATTAGTGATGACATCTAATTTAACAATTAACTGGAATATTATCACCTGTGTATTAGTGATGACATCTAATTTAACAATTAACTGGAATATTATCACCTGGGTATTAGTGATGATATCTAATTTAACAATTAACTGGAATATTATCACCTGTGTATGAGTGATGATATCTAATTTAACAATTAACTGGAATATTATCACCTGTGTATGAGTGATGATATCTAATTTAACAATTAACTGGAATATTATCACCTGTGTATTAGTGATGACATCTAATTTAACAATTAACTGGAATATTATCACCTGTGTATTAGTGATGACATCTAATTTAACAATTAACTGGAATATTATCACCTGGGTATTAGTGATGATATCTAATTTAACAATTAACTGGAATATTATCACCTGTGTATGAGTGATGATATCTAATTTAACAATTAACTGGAATATTATCACCTGTGTATTAGTGATGACATCTAATTTAACAATTAACTGGAATATTATCACCTGTGTATTAGTGATGATATCTAATTTAACAATTAACTGGAATATTATCACCTGTGTATTAGTGATGACATCTAATTTAACAATTAACTGGAATATTATCACCTGTGTATGAGTGATGATATCTAATTTAACAATTAACTGGAATATTATCACCTGTGTATTAGTGATGACATCTAATTTAACAATTAACTGGAATATTATCACCTGTGTATGAGTGATGATATCTAATTTAACAATTAACTGGAATATTATCACCTGTGTATTAGTGATGACATCTAATTTAACAATTAACTGGAATATTATCACCTGTGTATTAGTGATGATATCTAATTTAACAATTAACTGGAATATTATCACCTGTGTATTAGTGATGATATCTAATTTAACAATTAACTGGAATATTATCACTTGTGTATTAGTGATGATATCTAATTTAACAATTAACTGGAATATTATCACCTGGGTATTAGTGATGATATCTAATTTAACAATTAACTGGAATATTATCACCTGTGTATTTGTGATGATATCTAATTTAACAATTAACTGGAATATTATCACCTGGGTATTAGTGATGATATCTAATTTAACAATTAACTGGAATATTATCACCTGTGTATTTGTGATGATATCTAATTTCACAATTAACTGGAATATTATCCCCTGTGTATTAGTGATGATATCTAATTTAACAATTAACTGGAATATTATCACCTGTGTATTAGTGATGACATCTAATTTAACAATTAACTGGAATATTATCACCTGTGTATTTGTGATGATATCTAATTTAACAATTAACTGGAATATTATCACCTGTGTATTAGTGATGACATCTAATTTAACAATTAACTGGAATATTATCACCTGTGTATTAGTGATGATATCTAATTTAACAATTAACTGGAATATTATCACCTGTGTATTAGTGATGACATCTAATTTAACAATTAACTGGAATATTATCACCTGTGTATTAGTGATGATATCTAATTTAACAATTAACTGGAATATTATCACCTGTGTATTAGTGATGATATCTAATTTAACAATTAACTGGAATATTATCACCTGTGTATTAGTGATGACATCTAATTTAACAATTAACTGGAATATTATCACCTGTGTATTAGTGATGACATCTAATTTAACAATTAACTGGAATATTATCACCTGTGTATTAGTGATGACATCTAATTTAACAATTAACTGGAATATTATCACCTGTGTATGAGTGATGATATCTAATTTAACAATTAACTGGAATATTATCACCTGTGTATTAGTGATGACATCTAATTTAACAATTAACTGGAATATTATCACCTGTGTATTAGTGATGACATCTAATTTAACAATTAACTGGAATATTATCACCTGTGTATTAGTGATGACATCTAATTTAACAATTAACTGGAATATTATCACCTGTGTATTAGTGATGACATCTAATTTAACAATTAACTGGAATATTATCACCTGTGTATGAGTGATGATATCTAATTTAACAATTAACTGGAATATTATCCCCTGTGTATTAGTGATGATATCTAATTTAACAATTAACTGGAATATTATCACCTGTGTATTAGTGATGACATCTAATTTAACAATTAACTGGAATATTATCACCTGTGTATTTGTGATGATATCTAATTTAACAATTAACTGGAATATTATCACCTGTGTATTAGTGATGATATCTAATTTAACAATTAACTGGAATATTATCACCTGTGTATTAGTGATGACATCTAATTTAACAATTAACTGGAATATTATCACCTGTGTATTAGTGATGACATCTAATTTAACAATTAACTGGAATATTATCACCTGTGTATGAGTGATGATATCTAATTTAACAATTAACTGGAATATTATCACCTGTGTATTAGTGATGACATCTAATTTAACAATTAACTGGAATATTATCACCTGTGTATTAGTGATGACATCTAATTTAACAATTAACTGGAATATTATCACCTGTGTATTAGTGATGACATCTAATTTAACAATTAACTGGAATATTATCACCTGTGTATTAGTGATGACATCTAATTTAACAATTAACTGGAATATTATCACCTGTGTATGAGTGATGATATCTAATTTAACAATTAACTGGAATATTATCACCTGTGTATTAGTGATGACATCTAATTTAACAATTAACTGGAATATTATCACCTGTGTATTAGTGATGACATCTAATTTAACAATTAACTGGAATATTATCACCTGTGTATTAGTGATGACATCTAATTTAACAATTAACTGGAATATTATCACCTGTGTATGAGTGATGATATCTAATTTAACAATTAACTGGAATATTATCATCTGTGTATTAGTGATGACATCTAATTTAACAATTAACTGGAATATTATCACCTGTGTATTAGTGATGACATCTAATTTAACAATTAACTGGAATATTATCACCTGTGTATGAGTGATGATATCTAATTTAACAATTAACTGGAATATTATCCCCTGTGTATTAGTGATGACATCTAATTTAACAATTAACTGGAATATTATCACCTGTGTATTAGTGATGATATCTAATTTAACAATTAACTGGAATATTATCACCTGTGTATTTGTGATGATATCTAATTTAACAATTAACTGGAATATTATCCCCTGTGTATTAGTGATGATATCTAATTTAACAATTAACTGGAATATTATCACCTGTGTATTAGTGATGACATCGAATTTAACAATTAACTGGAATATTATCACCTGTGTATTAGTGATGATATCTAATTTAACAATTAACTGGAATATTATCACCTGTGTATTAGTGATGATATCTAATTTAACAATTAACTGGAATATTATCACCTGTGTATTAGTGATGATTTCTAATTTAACAATTAACTGGAATATTATCACCTGTTTATTAGTGATGACATCTAATTTAACAATTAACTGGAATATTATCACCTGTGTATTAGTGATGATATCTAATTTAACAATTAACTGGAATATTATCACCTGTGTATTAGTGATGATATCTAATTTAACAATTAACTGGAATATTATCACCTGTGTATTAGTGATGATATCTAATTTAACAATTAACTGGAATATTATCACCTGTGTATTAGTGATGATTTCTAATTTAACAATTAACTGGAATATTATCACCTGTTTATTAGTGATGACATCTAATTTAACAATTAACTGGAATATTATCACCTGTGTATTAGTGATGATATCTAATTTAACAATTAACTGGAATATTATCACCTGTGTATTAGTGATGATATCTAATTTAACAATTAACTGGAATATTATCACCTGTGTATTAGTGATGATATCTAATTTAACAATTAACTGGAATATTATCACCTGTGTATTAGTGATGACTTCTAATTTAACAATTAACTGGAATATTATCCCCTGTGTATTAGTGATGATATCTAATTTAACAATTAACTGGAATATTATCACCTGTTTATTAGTGACGATATCTAATTTAACAATCAACTGGAATATTATCACCTGTGTATTAGTGATGATATCTAATTTAACAATTAACTGGAATAATATCACCTGTGTATTAGTGATGATATCTAATTTAACAATTAACTGGAATATTATCACCTGTGTATTAGTGATGACATCTAATTTAACAATTAACTGGAATATTATCACCTGTGTATTAGTGATGACATCGAATTTAACAATTAACTGGAATATTATCACCTGTGTATTTGTGATGATATCTAATTTAACAATTAACTGGAATATTATCCCCTGTGTATTAGTGATGACATCGAATTTAACAATTAACTGGAATATTATCACCTGTGTATTAGTGATGATATCTAATTTAACAATTAACTGGAATATTATCACCTGTGTATTAGTGATGACATCTAATTTAACAATTAACTGGAATATTATCACCTGTGTATTAGTGATGATATCTAATTTAACAATTAACTGGAATATTATCACCTGTGTATTAGTGATGACATCTAATTTAACAATTAACTGGAATATTATCACCTGTGTATTAGTGATGATATCTAATTTATCAATTAACTGGAATATTATCACCTGTGTATTAGTGATGATATCTAATTTAACAATTAACTGGAATATTATCACCTGTGTATTAGTGATGATATCTAATTTAACAATTAACTGGAATATTATCACCTGTGTATTAGTGATGATATCTAATTTAACAATTAACTGGAATATTATCACCTGTGTATTAGTGATGACATCTAATTTAACAATTAACTGGAATATTATCACCTGTGTATTAGTGATGACATCTAATTTAACAATTAACTGGAATATTATCACCTGGGTATTAGTGAAGATATCTAATTTAACAATTAACTGGAATATTATCACCTGTGTATTTGTGATGATATCTAATTTAACAATTAACTGGAATATTATCCCCTGTGTATTAGTGATGACATCGAATTTAACAATTAACTGGAATATTATCACCTGTGTATTAGTGATGATATCTAATTTAACAATTAACTGGAATATTATCACCTGTGTATTAGTGATGATATCTAATTTAACAATTAACTGGAATATTATCACCTGTGTATTAGTGATGATATCTAATTTAACAATTAACTGGAATATTATCCCCTGTGTATTAGTGATGATATCTAATTTAACAATTAACTGGAATATTATCACCTGTGTATTAGTGATGATATCTAATTTAACAATTAACTGGAATATTATCACCTGTGTATTAGTGATGATATCTAATTTAACAATTAACTGGAATATTATCACCTGTGTATTAGTGATGACATCGAATTTAACAATTAACTGGAATATTATCACCTGTGTATTAGTGATGATATCTAATTTAACAATTAACTGGAATATTATCCCCTGTGTATTAGTGATGATATCTAATTTAACAATTAACTGGAATATTATCACCTGTGTATTAGTGATGATATCTAATTTAACAATTAACTGGAATATTATCACCTGTGTATTAGTGATGATTTCTAATTTAACAATTAACTGGAATATTATCACCTGTTTATTAGTGATGACATCTAATTTAACAATTAACTGGAATATTATCACCTGTGTATTAGTGATGATATCTAATTTAACAATTAACTGGAATATTATCACCTGTGTATTAGTGATGATATCTAATTTAACAATTAACTGGAATATTATCACCTGTGTATTAGTGATGATATCTAATTTAACAATTAACTGGAATATTATCACCTGTGTATTAGTGATGACTTCTAATTTAACAATTAACTGGAATATTATCCCCTGTTTATTAGTGACGATATCTAATTTAACAATCAACTGGAATATTATCACCTGTGTATTAGTGATGATATCTAATTTAACAATTAACTGGAATAATATCACCTGTGTATTAGTGATGATATCTAATTTAACAATTAACTGGAATATTATCACCTGGGTATTAGTGAAGATATCTAATTTAACAATTAACTGGAATATTATCACCTGTGTATTTGTGATGATATCTAATTTAACAATTAACTGGAATATTATCCCCTGTGTATTAGTGATGACATCGAATTTAACAATTAACTGGAATATTATCACCTGTGTATTAGTGATGATATCTAATTTAACAATTAACTGGAATATTATCCCCTGTGTATTAGTGATGACATCTAATTTAACAATTAACTGGAATATTATCACCTGTGTATTAGTGATGATATCTAATTTAACTATTAACTGGAATATTATCACCTGTGTATTAGTGATGATATCTAATTTAACAATTAACTGGAATATTATCACCTGTGTATTAGTGATGATATCTAATTTAACAATTAACTGGAATATTATCACCTGTGTATTAGTGATGATATCTAATTTAACAATTAACTGGAATATTATCACCTGTGTATTAGTGATGACATCTAATTTAACAATTAACTGGAATATTATCACCTGTGTATTAGTGATGATATCTAATTTAACTATTAACTGGAATATTATCACCTGTGTATTAGTGATGATATCTAATTTAACAATTAACTGGAATATTATCACCTGTGTATTAGTGATGATATCTAATTTAACAATTAACTGGAATATTATCACCTGTGTATTAGTGATGATATCTAATTTAACAATTAACTGGAATATTATCACCTGTGTATTAGTGATGACTTCTAATTTAACAATTAACTGGAATATTATCCCCTGTTTATTAGTGACGATATCTAATTTAACAATCAACTGGAATATTATCACCTGTGTATTAGTGATGATATCTAATTTAACTATTAACTGGAATATTATCACCTGTGTATTAGTGATGATATCTAATTTAACAATTAACTGGAATATTATCACCTGTGTATTAGTGATGATATCTAATTTAACAATTAACTGGAATATTATCACCTGTGTATTAGTGATGATATCTAATTTAACAATTAACTGGAATATTATCACCTGTGTATTAGTGATGACTTCTAATTTAACAATTAACTGGAATATTATCCCCTGTTTATTAGTGACGATATCTAATTTAACAATCAACTGGAATATTATCACCTGTGTATTAGTGATGATATCTAATTTAACAATTAACTGGAATAATATCACCTGTGTATTAGTGATGATATCTAATTTAACAATTAACTGGAATATTATCACCTGGGTATTAGTGAAGATATCTAATTTAACAATTAACTGGAATATTATCACCTGTGTATTAGTGATGACATCTAATTTAACAATTAACTGGAATATTATCACCTGTGTATTAGTGATGATATCTAATTTAACAATTAACTGGAATATTATCCCCTGTGTATTAGTGATGATATCTAATTTAACAATTAACTGGAATATTATCACCTGTGTATTAGTGATGATATCTAATTTAACAATTAACTGGAATATTATCACCTGGGTATTAGTGAAGATATCTAATTTAACAATTAACTGGAATATTATCACCTGTGTATTTGTGATGATATCTAATTTAACAATTAACTGGAATATTATCCCCTGTGTATTAGTGATGACATCGAATTTAACAATTAACTGGAATATTATCACCTGTGTATTAGTGATGATATCTAATTTAACAATTAACTGGAATATTATCCCCTGTGTATTAGTGATGACATCTAATTTAACAATTAACTGGAATATTATCACCTGTGTATTAGTGATGATATCTAATTTAACTATTAACTGGAATATTATCACCTGTGTATTAGTGATGACATCTAATTTAACAATTAACTGGAATATTATCACCTGTGTATTAGTGATGATATCTAATTTAACAATTAACTGGAATATTATCACCTGTGTATTAGTGATGATATCTAATTTAACAATTAACTGGAATATTATCACCTGTGTATTTGTGATGATATCTAATTTAACAATTAACTGGAATATTATCCCCTGTGTATTAGTGATGATATCTAATTTAACAATTAACTGGAATATTATCACCTGTGTATTAGTGATGACATCGAATTTAACAATTAACTGGAATATTATCACCTGTGTATTAGTGATGACATCTAATTTAACAATTAACTGGAATATTATCACCTGTGTATTAGTGATGATATCTAATTTAACAATTAACTGGAATATTATCACCTGTGTATTAGTGATGACATCTAATTTAACAATTAACTGGAATATTATCACCTGTGTATTAGTGATGACATCTAATTTAACAATTAACTGGAATATTATCACCTGTGTATTAGTGATGATATCTAATTTAACAATTAACTGGAATATTATCTCCTGTGTATTAGTGATGATATCTAATTTAACAATTAACTGGAATATTATCACCTGTGTATTAGTGATGACATCGAATTTAACAATTAACTGGAATATTATCACCTGTGTATTAGTGATGACATCGAATTTAACAATTAACTGGAATATTATCACCTGTGTATTAGTGATGACATCTAATTTAACAATTAACTGGAATATTATCACCTGTGTATTAGTGATGATATCTAATTTAACAATTAACAGGAATATTATCACCTGTGTATTAGTGATGATATCTAATTTAACAATTAACTGGAATATTATCACCTGTGTATTAGTGATGACATCTAATTTAACAATTAACTGGAATATTATCACCTGTGTATTAGTGATGACATCTAATTTAACAATTAACTGGAATATTATCCCCTGTGTATTAGTGATGATATCTAATTTAACAATTAACTGGAATATTATCACCTGTGTATTAGTGATGATATCTAATTTAACAATTAACTGGAATATTATCCCCTGTGTATTAGTGATGATATCTAATTTAACAATTAACTGGAATATTATCACCTGTGTATTAGTGATGATATCTAATTTAACAATTAACTGGAATATTATCACCTGTGTATTAGTGATGACATCTAATTTAACAATTAACTGGAATATTATCACCTGTGTATTAGTGATGATATCTAATTTAACAATTAACTGGAATATTATCACCTGTGTATTAGTGATGATATCTAATTTAACAATTAACTGGAATATTATCACCTGTGTATTAGTGATGACATCTAATTTAACAATTAACTGGAATATTATCACCTGTGTATTAGTGATGATATCTAATTTAACAATTAACTGGAATATTATCACCTGTGTATTAGTGATGATATCTAATTTAACAATTAACTGGAATATTATCACCTGGGTATTAGTGATGATATCTAATTTAACAATTAACTGGAATATTATCCCCTGTTTATTAGTGATGATATCTAATTTAACAATTAACTGGAATATTATCACCTGTGTATTAGTGATGATATCTAATTTAACAATTAACTGGAATATTATCACCTGTGTGTTATTGATGATATCTAATTTAACAATTAACTGGAATATTATCACCTGTGTATTAGTGATGACATCTAATTTAACAATTAACTGGAATATTATCCCCTGTGTATTAGTGATGATATCTAATTTAACAATTAACTGGAATATTATCACCTGTGTATTAGTGATGACATCTAATTTAACAATTAACTGGAATATTATCACCTGTGTATTAGTGATGACATCGAATTTAACAATTAACTGGAATATTATCACCTGTGTGTTATTGATGATATCTAATTTAACAATTAACTGGAATATTATCACCTGTGTATTAGTGATGATATCTAATTTAACAATTAACTGGAATATTATCACCTGTGTATTAGTGATGATATCTAATTTAACAATTAACTGGAATATTATCACCTGTGTATTAGTGATGACATCTAATTTAACAATTAACTGGAATATTATCACCTGTGTATTAGTGATGATATCTAATTTAACAATTAACTGGAATATTATCACCTGTGTATTAGTGATGATATCTAATTTAACAATTAACTGGAATATTATCCCCTGTGTATTAGTGATGATATCTAATTTAACAATTAACTGGAATATTATCACCTGTGTATTAGTGATGACATCTAATTTAACAATTAACTGGAATATTATCACCTGTGTATTAGTGATGATATCGAATTTAACAATTAACTGGAATATTATCACCTGTGTGTTATTGATGATATCTAATTTAACAATTAACTGGAATATTATCACCTGTGTATTAGTGATGACATCTAATTTAACAATTAACTGGAATATTATCACCTGTGTATTAGTGATGACATCTAATTTAACAATTAACTGGAATATTATCCCCTGTGTATTAGTGATGACATCTAATTTAACAATTAACTGGAATATTATCCCCTGTGTATTAGTGATGATATCTAATTTAACAATTAACTGGAATATTATCCCCTGTGTATTAGTGATGATATCTAATTTAACAATTAACTGGAATATTATCCCCTGTGTATTAGTGATGACATCTAATTTAACAATTAACTGGAATATTATCACCTGTGTATTAGTGATGACATCTAATTTAACAATTAACTGGAATATTATCCCCTGTGTATTAGTGATGACATCTAATTTAACAATTAACTGGAATATTATCACCTGTGTATTAGTGATGACATCTAATTTAACAATTAACTGGAATATTATCACCTGTGTATTAGTGATGATATCTAATTTAACAATTAACTGGAATATTATCACCTGTGTATTAGTGATGATATCTAATTTAACAATTAACTGGAATATTATCACCTGTGTATTAGTGATGATATCTAATTTAACAATTAACTGGAATATTATCACCTGTGTATTAGTGATGACATCTAATTTAACAATTAACTGGAATATTATCACCTCTGTATTAGTGATGATATCGAATTTAACAATTAACTGGAATATTATCACCTGTGTATTAGTGATGATATCTAATTTAACAATTAACTGGAATATTATCACCTGTGTATTAGTGATGACATCTAATTTAACAATTAACTGGAATATTATCACCTGTGTATTAGTGATGATATCTAATTTAACAATTAACTGGAATATTATCACCTGTGTATTAGTGATGACATCTAATTTAACAATTAACTGGAATATTATCACCTGTGTATTAGTGATGACATCTAATTTAACAATTAACTGGAATATTATCCCCTGTGTATTAGTGATGATATCTAATTTAACAATTAACTGGAATATTATCCCCTGTGTATTAGTGATGATATCTAATTTAACAATTAACTGGAATATTATCACCTGTGTATTAGTGATGATATCTAATTTAACAATTAACTGGAATATTATCACCTGTGTATTAGTGATGACATCTAATTTAACAATTAACTGGAATATTATCACCTGTGTATTAGTGATGACATCTAATTTAACAATTAACTGGAATATTATCCCCTGTGTATTAGTGATGATATCTAATTTAACAATTAACTGGAATATTATCCCCTGTGTATTAGTGATGATATCTAATTTAACAATTAACTGGAATATTATCACCTGTGTATTAGTGATGATATCTAATTTAACAATTAACTGGAATATTATCACCTGTGTATTAGTGATGATATCTAATTTAACAATTAACTGGAATATTATCACCTGTGTATTAGTGATGATATCTAATTTAACAATTAACTGGAATATTATCCCCTGTGTATTAGTGATGATATCTAATTTAACAATTAACTGGAATATTATCACCTGTGTATTAGTGATGATATCTAATTTAACAATTAACTGGAATATTATCCCCTGTGTATTAGTGATGACATCTAATTTAACAATTAACTGGAATATTATCCCCTGTGTATTAGTGATGATATCTAATTTAACAATTAACTGGAATATTATCACCTGTGTATTAGTGATGATATCTAATTTAACAATTAACTGGAATATTATCACCTGTGTATTAGTGATGATATCTAATTTAACAATTAACTGGAATATTATCACCTGTGTATTAGTGATGATATCTAATTTAACAATTAACTGGAATATTATCACCTGTGTATTAGTGATGATATCTAATTTAACAATTAACTGGAATATTATCACCTGTGTATTAGTGATGATATCTAATTTAACAATTAACTGGAATATTATCACCTGTGTATTAGTGATGATATCTAATTTAACAATTAACTGGAATATTATCACCTGTGTATTAGTGATGATATCTAATTTAACAATTAACTGGAATATTATCACCTGTGTATTAGTGATGATATCTAATTTAACAATTAACTGGAATATTATCACCTGTGTATTAGTGATGATATCTAATTTAACAATTAACTGGAATATTATCACCTGTGTATTAGTGATGATATCTAATTTAACAATTAACTGGAATATTATCACCTGTGTATTAGTGATGATATCTAATTTAACAATTAACTGGAATATTATCACCTGTGTATTAGTGATGATATCTAATTTAACAATTAACTGGAATATTATCACCTGTGTATTAGTGATGATATCTAATTTAACAATTAACTGGAATATTATCCCCTGTGTATTAGTGATGACATCTAATTTAACAATTAACTGGAATATTATCCCCTGTGTATTAGTGATGACATCTAATTTAACAATTAACTGGAATATTATCCCCTGTGTATTAGTGATGATATCTAATTTAACAATTAACTGGAATATTATCACCTGTGTATTAGTGATGATATCTAATTTAACAATTAACTGGAATATTATCACCTGTGTATTAGTGATGACATCTAATTTAACAATTAACTGGAATATTATCACCTGTGTATTAGTGATGACATCTAATTTAACAATTAACTGGAATATTATCACCTGTGTATTAGTGATGACATCTAATTTAACAATTAACTGGAATATTATCACCTGTGTATTAGTGATGATATCTAATTTAACAATTAACTGGAATATTATCACCTGTGTATTAGTGATGACATCTAATTTAACAATTAACTGGAATATTATCACCTGTGTATTAGTGATGACATCTAATTTAACAATTAACTGGAATATTATCACCTGTGTATTAGTGATGACATCTAATTTAACAATTAACTGGAATATTATCACCTGTGTATTAGTGATGACATCTAATTTAACAATTAACTGGAATATTATCACCTGTGTATTAGTGATGACATCTAATTTAACAATTAACTGGAATATTATCACCTGTGTATTAGTGATGACATCTAATTTAACAATTAACTGGAATATTATCACCTGTGTATTAGTGATGATATCTAATTTAACAATTAACTGGAATATTATCACCTGTGTATTAGTGATGATATCTAATTTAACAATTAACTGGAATATTATCACCTGTGTATTAGTGATGACATCTAATTTAACAATTAACTGGAATATTATCACCTGTGTATTAGTGATGATATCTAATTTAACAATTAACTGGAATATTATCACCTGTGTATTAGTGATGATATCTAATTTAACAATTAACTGGAATATTATCACCTGTGTATTAGTGATGATATCTAATTTAACAATTAACTGGAATATTATCACCTGTGTATTAGTGATGATATCTAATTTAACAATTAACTGGAATATTATCACCTGTGTATTAGTGATGATATCTAATTTAACAATTAACTGGAATATTATCACCTGTGTATTAGTGATGACATCTAATTTAACAATTAACTGGAATATTATCACCTGTGTATTAGTGATGACATCTAATTTAACAATTAACTGGAATATTATCCCCTGTGTATTAGTGATGACATCTAATTTAACAATTAACTGGAATATTATCCCCTGTGTATTAGTGATGACATCTAATTTAACAATTAACTGGAATATTATCACCTGTGTATTAGTGATGATATCTAATTTAACAATTAACTGGAATATTATCACCTGTGTATTAGTGATGACATCTAATTTAACAATTAACTGGAATATTATCACCTGTGTATTAGTGATGACATCTAATTTAACAATTAACTGGAATATTATCACCTGTGTATTAGTGATGACATCTAATTTAACAATTAACTGGAATATTATCACCTGTGTATTAGTGATGGCATCTAATTTAACAATTAACTGGAATATTATCACCTGTGTATTAGTGATGATATCTAATTTAACAATTAACTGGAATATTATCACCTGTCTATTAGTGATGATATCTAATTTAACAATTAACTGGAATATTATCACCTGTGTATTAGTGATGACATCTAATTTAACAATTAACTGGAATATTATCACCTGTGTATTAGTGATGATATCTAATTTAACAATTAACTGGAATATTATCACCTGTGTATTAGTGATGACATCTAATTTAACAATTAACTGGAATATTATCACCTGTGTATTAGTGATGATATCTAATTTAACAATTAACTGGAATATTATCACCTGTGTATTAGTGATGATATCTAATTTAACAATTAACTGGAATATTATCACCTGTGTATTAGTGATGACATCTAATTTAACAATTAACTGGAATATTATCACCTGTGTATTAGTGATGATATCTAATTTAACAATTAACTGGAATATTATCCCCTGTGTATTAGTGATGATATCTAATTTAACAATTAACTGGAATATTATCCCCTGTGTATTAGTGATGACATCTAATTTAACAATTAACTGGAATATTATCCCCTGTGTATTAGTGATGATATCTAATTTAACAATTAACTGGAATATTATCACCTGTGTATTAGTGATGACATCGAATTTAACAATTAACTGGAATATTATCACCTGTGCATTAGTGATGACATCTAATTTAACAATTAACTGGAATATTATCACCTGTGTATTAGTGATGACATCGAATTTAACAATTAACTGGAATATTATCACCTGTGCATTAGTGATGACATCTAATTTAACAATTAACTGGAATATTATCACCTGTGTATTAGTGATGATATCTAATTTAACAATTAACTGGAATATTATCACCTGTGTATTAGTGATGATATCTAATTTAACAATTAACTGGAATATTATCACCTGTGTATTAGTGATGATATCTAATTTAACAATTAACTGGAATATTATCACCTGTGTATTAGTGATGATATCGAATTTAACAATTAACTGGAATATTATCACCTGTGTATTAGTGATGATATCTAATTTAACAATTAACTGGAATATTATCCCCTGTGTATTAGTGATGATATCTAATTTAACAATTAACTGGAATATTATCACCTGTGTATTAGTGATGATATCTAATTTAACAATTAACTGGAATATTATCACCTGTGTATTAGTGATGATATCTAATTTAACAATTAACTGGAATATTATCACCTGTGTATTAGTGATGATATCCAATTTAACAATGAACTGGAATATTATCACCTGTGTATTAGTGATGTTATCTAATTTAACAATTAACTGGAATATTATCACCTGTGTATTTGTGATGATATCTAATTTAACAATTAACTGGAATATTATCACCTGTGTATTAGTGATGACATCTAATTTAACAATTAACTGGAATATTATCACCTGTGTATTAGTGATGACATCTAATTTAACAATTAACTGGAATATTATCACCTGTGTATTAGTGATGATATCTAATTTAACAATTAACTGGAATATTATCACCTGTGTATTAGTGATGATATCTAATTTAACAATTAACTGGAATATTATCCCCTGTGTATTAGTGATGATATCTAATTTAACAATTAACTGGAATATTATCACCTGTGTATTAGTGATGATATCTAATTTAACAATTAACTGGAATATTATCACCTGTGTATTAGTGATGATATCTAATTTAACAATTAACTGGAATATTATCCCCTGTGTATTAGTGATGATATCTAATTTAACAATTAACTGGAATATTATCACCTGTGTATTAGTGATGATATCTAATTTAACAATTAACTGGAATATTATCACCTGTGTATTAGTGATGATATCTAATTTAACAATTAACTGGAATATTATCACCTGTGTATTAGTGATGATATCCAATTTAACAATGAACTGGAATATTATCACCTGTGTATTAGTGATGTTATCTAATTTAACAATTAACTGGAATATTATCACCTGTGTATTAGTGATGATATCTAATTTAACAATTAACTGGAATATTATCACCTGTGTATTAGTGATGATATCTAATTTAACAATTAACTGGAATATTATCACCTGTGTATTAGTGATGATATCTAATTTAACAATTAACTGGAATATTATCACCTGTGTATTAGTGATGATATCTAATTTAACAATTAACTGGAATATTATCACCTGTGTATTAGTGATGATATCTAATTTAACAATTAACTGGAATATTATCACCTGTGTATTAGTGATGTTATCTAATTTAACAATTAACTGGAATATTATCACCTGTGTATTAGTGATGATATCTAATTTAACAATTAACTGGAATATTATCACCTGTGTATTAGTGATGATATCTAATTTAACAATTAACTGGAATATTATCACCTGTGTATTAGTGATGTTATCTAATTTAACAATTAACTGGAATATTATCACCTGTGTATTAGTGATGATATCTAATTTAACAATTAACTGGAATATTATCACCTGTGTATTAGTGATGATATCTAATTTAACAATTAACTGGAATATTATCACCTGTGTATTAGTGATGATATCTAATTTAACAATTAACTGGAATATTATCACCTGTGTATTAGTGATGATATCTAATTTAACAATTAACTGGAATATTATCACCTGTGTATTAGTGATGATATCTAATTTAACAATTAACTGGAATATTATCACCTGTGTATTAGTGATGACATCTAATTTAACAATTAACTGGAATATTATCACCTGTGTATTAGTGATGATATCTAATTTAACAATTAACTGGAATATTATCACCTGTGTATTAGTGATGATATCTAATTTAACAATTAACTGGAATATTATCACCTGTGTATTAGTGATGATATCTAATTTAACAATTAACTGGAATATTATCACCTGTGTATTAGTGATGATATCTAATTTAACAATTAACTGGAATATTATCACCTGTGTATTAGTGATGATATCTAATTTAACAATTAACTGGAATATTATCACCTGTGTATTAGTGATGTTATCTAATTTAACAATTAACTGGAATATTATCACCTGTGTATTAGTGATGATATCTAATTTAACAATTAACTGGAATATTATCACCTGTGTATTAGTGATGATATCTAATTTAACAATTAACTGGAATATTATCACCTGTGTATTAGTGATGATATCTAATTTAACAATTAACTGGAATATTATCACCTGTGTATTAGTGATGATATCTAATTTAACAATTAACTGGAATATTATCACCTGTGTATTAGTGATGATATCTAATTTAACAATTAACTGGAATATTATCCCCTGTGTATTAGTGATGATATCTAATTTAACAATTAACTGGATTATCACCTGTGTATTAGTGATGATATCTAATTTAACAATTAACTGGAATATTATCACCTGTGTATTAGTGATGATATCTAATTTAACAATTAACTGGAATATTATCCCCTGTGTATTAGTGATGATATCTAATTTAACAATTAACTGGAATATTATCACCTGTGTATTAGTGATGATATCTAATTTAACAATTAACTGGAATATTATCACCTGTGTATTAGTGATGATATCTAATTTAACAATTAACTGGAATATTATCACCTGTGTATTAGTGATGATATCCAATTTAACAATGAACTGGAATATTATCACCTGTGTATTAGTGATGTTATCTAATTTAACAATTAACTGGAATATTATCACCTGTGTATTAGTGATGATATCTAATTTAACAATTAACTGGAATATTATCACCTGTGTATTAGTGATGATATCTAATTTAACAATTAACTGGAATATTATCACCTGTGTATTAGTGATGATATCTAATTTAACAATTAACTGGAATATTATCACCTGTGTATTAGTGATGATATCTAATTTAACAATTAACTGGAATATTATCACCTGTGTATTAGTGATGATATCTAATTTAACAATTAACTGGAATATTATCACCTGTGTATTAGTGATGATATCTAATTTAACAATTAACTGGAATATTATCACCTGTGTATTAGTGATGATATCCAATTTAACAATGAACTGGAATATTATCACCTGTGTATTAGTGATGTTATCTAATTTAACAATTAACTGGAATATTATCACCTGTGTATTTGTGATGATATCTAATTTAACAATTAACTGGAATATTATCACCTGTGTATTAGTGATGACATCTAATTTAACAATTAACTGGAATATTATCACCTGTGTATTAGTGATGATATCTAATTTAACAATTAACTGGAATATTATCCCCTGTGTATTAGTGATGATATCTAATTTAACAATTAACTGGAATATTATCCCCTGTGTATTAGTGATGACATCTAATTTAACAATTAACTGGAATATTATCCGCTGTGTATTAGTGATGATATCTAATTTAACAATTAACTGGAATATTATCCCCTGTGTATTAGTGATGATATCTAATTTAACAATTAACTGGAATATTATCACCTGTGTATTTGTGATGATATCTAATTTAACAATTAACTGGAATATTATCCCCTGTGTATTAGTGATGATATCTAATTTAACAATTAACTGGAATATTATCACCTGTGTATTAGTGATGATATCTAATTTAACAATTAACTGGAATATTATCCCCTGTGTATTAGTGATGATATCTAATTTAACAATTAACTGGAATATTATCACCTGTGTATTAGTGATGATATCTAATTTAACAATTAACTGGAATATTATCCCCTGTGTATTAGTGATGATATCTAATTTAACAATTAACTGGAATATTATCACCTGTGTATTAGTGATGATATCTAATTTAACAATTAACTGGAATATTATCACCTGTGTATTAGTGATGATATCTAATTTAACAATTAACTGGAATATTATCCCCTGTGTATTAGTGATGATATCTAATTTAACAATTAACTGGAATATTATCACCTGTGTATTAGTGATGATATCTAATTTAACAATTAACTGGAACATTATCACCTGTGTATTAGTGATGATATCTAATTTAACAATTAACTGGAATATTATCACCTGTGTATTAGTGATGACATCTAATTTAACAATTAACTGGAATATTATCACCTGTGTATTAGTGATGACATCTAATTTAACAATTAACTGGAATATTATCACCTGTGTATTAGTGATGACATCTAATTTAACAATTAACTGGAATATTATCACCTGTGTATTAGTGATGATGTCCAATTTAACAATTAACTGGAATATTATCACCTGTGTATTAGTGATGATATCTAATTTAACAATTAACTGGAATATTATCCCCTGTGTATTTGTGATGATATCTAATTTAACAATTAACTGGAATATTATCACCTGTGTATTAGTAATGATATCTAATTTAACAATTAACCGGAATATTATCACCTGTGTATTAGTGATGATATCTAATTTAACAATTAACTGGAATATTATCACCTGTGTATTAGTGATGATATCTAATTTAACAATTAACTGGAATATTATCACCTGTGTATTAGTGATGATATCTAATTTAACAATTAACTGGAATATTATCACCTGTGTATTAGTGATGATATCTAATTTAACAATTAACTGGAATATTATCACCTGTGTATTAGTGATGATATCTAATTTAACAATTAACTGGAATATTATCACCTGTGTATTAGTGATGATATCTAATTTAACAATTAACTGGAATATTATCACCTGTGTATTAGTGATGATATCTAATTTAACAATTAACTGGAATATTATCACCTGTGTATTAGTGATGATATCTAATTTAACAATTAACTGGAACATTATCACCTGTGTATTAGTGATGATATCTAATTTAACAATTAACTGGAATATTATCACCTGTGTATTAGTGATGATATCTAATTTAACAATTAACTGGAACATTATCACCTGTGTATTAGTGATGATATCTAATTTAACAATTAACTGGAATATTATCCCCTGTGTATTAGTGATGATATCTAATTTAACAATTAACTGGAATATTATCACCTGTGTATTAGTGATGATATCTAATTTAACAATTAACTGGAATATTATCACCTGTGTATTAGTGATGACATCTAATTTAACAATTAACTGGAATATTATCACCTGTGTATTAGTGATGATATCTAATTTAACAATTAACTGGAATATTATCCCCTGTGTATTAGTGATGATATCTAATTTAACAATTAACTGGAATATTATCACCTGTGTATTAGTGATGATATCTAATTTAACAATTAACTGGAACATTATCACCTGTGTATTAGTGATGATATCTAATTTAACAATTAACTGGAATATTAATCACCTGTGTATTAGTGATGATATCTAATTTCACAATTAACTGGAACATTATCACCTGTGTATTAGTGATGATATCTAATTTAACAATTAACTGGAATATTATCACCTGTGTATTAGTGATGATATCTAATTTAACAATTAACTGGAATATTATCACCTGTGTATTAGTGATGATATCTAATTTAACAATTAACTGGAATATTATCACCTGTGTATTAGTGATGATATCTAATTTAACAATTAACTGGAATATTATCACCTGTGTATTAGTGATGATATCTAATTTAACAATTAACCGGAATATTATCCCTTTGTATTAGTGATGATATCTAATTTAACAATTAACTGGAATATTATCACCTGTGTATTAGTGATGACATCTAATTTAACAATTAACCGGAATATTATCCCCTTTGTATTAGTGATGATATCTAATTTAACAATTAACTGGAATATTATCACCTGTGTATTAGTGATGATATCTAATTTAACAATTAACTGGAATATTATCACCTGTGTATTAGTGATGATATCTAATTTAACAATTAACTGGAATATTATCACCTGTGTATTAGTGATGATATCTAATTTAACAATTAACTGGAATATTATCACCTGTGTATTAGTGATGATATCTAATTTAACAATTAACTGGAATATTATCCCCTTTGTATTAGTGATGATATCTAATTTAACAATTAACTGGAATATTATCACCTGTGTATTAGTGATGATATCTAATTTAACAATTAACTGGAATATTATCCCCTGTGTATTAGTGATGATATCTAATTTAACAATTAACTGGAATATTATCCCCTGTGTATTAGTGATGACATCTATTTAACAATTAACTGGAATATTATCCCCTGTGTATTAGTGATGACATCTAATTTAACAATTAACTGGAATATTATCACCTGTGTATTAGTGATGATATCTAATTTAACAATTAACTGGAATATTATCACCTGTGTATTAGTGATGATATCTAATTTAACAATTAACTGGAATATTATCACCTGTGTATTAGTGATGACATCTAATTTAACAATTAACTGGAATATTATCACCTGTGTATTAGTGATGATATCTAATTTAACAATTAACTGGAATATTATCACCTGTGTATTAGTGATGACATCTAATTTAACAATTAACTGGAATATTATCACCTGTGTATTAGTGATGATATCTAATTTAACAATTAACTGGAATATTATCACCTGTGTATTAGTGATGACATCTAATTTAACAATTAACTGGAATATTATCACCTGTGTATTAGTGATGATATCTAATTTAACAATTAACTGGAATATTATCCCCTGTGTATTAGTGATGACATCTAATTTAACAATTAACTGGAATATTATCACCTGTGTATTTAGTGATGATATCTAATTTAACAATTAACTGGAATATTATCACCTGTGTATTAGTGATGATATCTAATTTAACAATTAACTGGAATATTATCACCTGTGTATTAGTGATGACATCTAATTTAACAATTAACTGGAATATTATCACCTGTGTATTAGTGATATCTAATTTAACAATTAACTGGAATATTATCACCTGTGTATTAGTGATGACATCTAATTTAACAATTAACTGGAATATTATCACCTGTGTATTAGTGATGATATCTAATTTAACAATTAACTGGAATATTATCACCTGTGTATTAGTGATGACATCTAATTTAACAATTAACTGGAATATTATCACCTGTGTATTAGTGATGATATCTAATTTAACAATTAACTGGAATATTATCCCCTGTGTATTAGTGATGACATCTAATTTAACAATTAACTGGAATATTATCACCTGTGTATTAGTGATGATATCTAATTTAACAATTAACTGGAATATTATCACCTGTGTATTAGTGATGATATCTAATTTAACAATTAACTGGAATATTATCCCCTGTGTATTAGTGATGACATCTAATTTAACAATTAACTGGAATATTATCACCTGTGTATTAGTGATGATATCTAATTTAACAATTAACTGGAATATTATCCCCTGTGTATTAGTGATGATATCTAATTTAACAATTAACTGGAATATTATCCCCTGTGTATTAGTGATGATATCTAATTTAACAATTAACTGGAATATTATCACCTGTGTATTAGTGATGATAACTAATTAACAATTAACTGGAATATTATCCCCTGTGTATTAGTGATGATATCTAATTTAACAATTAACTGGAATATTATCACCTGTGTATTAGTGATGATATCGAATTTAACAATTAACTGGAATATTATCACCTGTGTATTAGTGATGATATCTAATTTAACAATTAACTGGAATATTATCACCTGTGTATTAGTGATGATATCTAATTTAACAAATAACTGGAATATTATCACCTGTGTATTAGTGATGATATCTAATTTAACAATTAACTGGAATATTATCACCTGTGTATTAGTGATGATATCTAATTTAACAATTAACTGGAATATTATCACCTGTGTATTAGTGATGACATCTAATTTAACAATTAACTGGAATATTATCACCTGTGTATTAGTGATGATATCTAATTTAACAATTAACTGGAATATTATCCCCTGTGTATTAGTGATGACATCTAATTTAACAATTAACTGGAATATTATCACCTGTGTATTAGTGATGATATCTAATTTAACAATTAACTGGAATATTATCACCTGTGTATTAGTGATGACATCTAATTTAACAATTAACTGGAATATTATCACCTGTGTATTAGTGATGACATCTAATTTAACAATTAACTGGAATATTATCACCTGTGTATTAGTGATGACATCTAATTTAACAATTAACTGGAATATTATCACCTGTGTATTAGTGATGACATCTAATTTAACAATTAACTGGAATATTATCCCCTGTGTATTAGTGATGACATCTAATTTAACAATTAACTGGAATATTATCACCTGTGTATTAGTGATGACATCTAATTTAACAATTAACTGGAATATTATCACCTGTGTATTAGTGATGATATCTAATTTAACAATTAACTGGAATATTATCACCTGTATTAGTGATGATATCGAATTTAACAATTAACTGGAATATTATCACCTGTGTATTAGTGATGATATCTAATTTAACAATTAACTGGAATATTATCACCTGTGTATTAGTGATGATATCTAATTTAACAATTAACTGGAATATTATCCCCTGTGTATTAGTGATGACATCTAATTTAACAATTAACTGGAATATTATCACCTGTGTATTAGTGATGATATCTAATTTAACAATTAACTGCAATATTATCACCTGTGTATTAGTGATGATATCTAATTTAACAATTAACTGGAATATTATCACCTGTGTATTAGTGATGATATCTAATTTAACAATTAACTGCAATATTATCACCTGTGTATTAGTGATGATATCTAATTTAACAATTAACTGGAATATCATCACCTGTGTATTAGTGATGATATCTAATTTAACAATTAACTGGAATATTATCACCTGTGTATTAGTGATGATATCTAATTTAACAATTAACTGCAATATTATCACCTGTGTATTAGTGATGATATCTAATTTAACAATTAACTGGAATATCATCACCTGTGTATTAGTGATGATATCTAATTTAACAATTAACTGGAATATCATCACCTGTGTATTAGTGATGATATCTAATTTAACAATTAACTGGAATATTATCACCTGTGTATTAGTGATGATATCTAATTTAACAATTAACTGGAATATTATCACCTGTGTATTAGTGATGATATCTAATTTAACAATTAACTGGAATATTATCCCCTGTGTATTAGTGATGATATCTAATTTAACAATTAACTGGAATATTATCCCCTGTGTATTAGTGATGATATCTAATTTAACAATTAACTGCAATATTATCACCTGTGTATTAGTGATGATATCTAATTTAACAATTAACTGGAATATCATCACCTGTGTATTAGTGATGATATCTAATTTAACAATTAACTGGAATATTATCACCTGTGTATTAGTGATGATATCTAATTTAACAATTAACTGGAATATTATCACCTGTGTATTAGTGATGATATCTAATTTAACAATTAACTGGAATATTATCACCTGTGTATTAGTGATGATATCTAATTTAACAATTAACTGGAATATTATCCCCTGTGTATTAGTGATGATATCTAATTTAACAATTAACTGGAATATTATCCCTGTGTATTAGTGATGATATCTAATTTAACAATTAACTGGAATATTATCCCCTGTGTATTAGTGATGATATCTAATTTAACAATTAACTGCAATATTATCACCTGTGTATTAGTGATGATATCTAATTTAACAATTAACTGGAATATTATCACCTGTGTATTAGTGATGATATCTAATTTAACAATTAACTGGAATATTATCACCTGTGTATTAGTGATGATATCTAATTTAACAATTAACTGGAATATTATCACCTGTGTATTAGTGATGATATCTAATTTAACAATTAACTGGAATATTATCACCTGTGTATTAGTGATGATATCTAATTTAACAATTAACTGGAATATTATCACCTGTGTATTAGTGATGATATCTAATTTAACAATTAACTGCAATATTATCACCTGTGTATTAGTGATGATATCTAATTTAACAATTAACTGGAATATTATCACCTGTGTATTAGTGATGATATCTAATTTAACAATTAACTGGAATATTATCACCTGTGTATTAGTGATGATATCTAATTTAACAATTAACTGGAATATTATCACCTGTGTATTAGTGATGATATCTAATTTAACAATTAACTGGAATATTATCACCTGTGTATTAGTGATGATATCTAATTTAACAATTAACTGGAATATTATCACCTGTGTATTAGTGATGACATCTAATTTAACAATTAACTGGAATATTATCCCCTGTGTATTAGTGATGATATCTAATTTAACAATTAACTGGAATATTATCACCTGTGTATTAGTGATGATATCTAATTTAACAATTAACTGGAATATTATCACCTGTGTATTAGTGATGATATCTAATTTAACAATTAACTGGAATATTATCACCTGTGTATTAGTGATGATATCTAATTTAACAATTAACTGGAATATTATCACCTGTGTATTAGTGATGATATCTAATTTAACAATTAACTGGAATATTATCACCTGTGTATTAGTGATGATATCTAATTTAACAATTAACTGGAATATTATCACCTGTGTATTAGTGATGATATCTAATTTAACAATTAACTGGAATATTATCCCCTGTGTATTAGTGATGATATCTAATTTAACAATTAACTGGAATATTATCACCTGTGTATTAGTGATGATATCTAATTTAACAATTAACTGGAATATTATCACCTGTGTATTAGTGATGATATCTAATTTAACAATTAACTGGAATATTATCACCTGTGTATTAGTGATGATATCTAATTTAACAATTAACTGGAATATTATCACCTGTGTATTAGTGATGATATCTAATTTAACAATTAACTGGAATATTATCACCTGTGTATTAGTGATGATATCTAATTTAACAATTAACTGGAATATCATCACCTGTGTATTAGTGATGATATCTAATTTAACAATTAACTGGAATATTATCACCTGTGTATTAGTGATGATATCTAATTTAACAATTAACTGGAATATTATCACCTGTGTATTAGTGATGATATCTAATTTAACAATTAACTGGAATATTATCACCTGTGTATTAGTGATGATATCTAATTTAACAATTAACTGGAATATTATCCCCTGTGTATTAGTGATGATATCTAATTTAACAATTAACTGGAATATTATCCCCTGTGTATTAGTGATGATATCTAATTTAACAATTAACTGGAATATTATCCCCTGTGTATTAGTGATGATATCTAATTTAACAATTAACTGCAATATTATCACCTGTGTATTAGTGATGATATCTAATTTAACAATTAACTGGAATATTATCACCTGTGTATTAGTGATGATATCTAATTTAACAATTAACTGGAATATTATCACCTGTGTATTAGTGATGATATCTAATTTAACAATTAACTGGAATATTATCACCTGTGTATTAGTGATGATATCTAATTTAACAATTAACTGGAATATTATCCCCTGTGTATTAGTGATGATATCTAATTTAACAATTAACTGGAATATTATCCCCTGTGTATTAGTGATGATATCTAATTTAACAATTAACTGGAATATTATCACCTGTGTATTAGTGATGATATCTAATTTAACAATTAACTGGAATATTATCACCTGTGTATTAGTGATGATATCTAATTTAACAATTAACTGGAATATTATCACCTGTGTATTAGTGATGACATCTAATTTAACAATTAACTGGAATATTATCACCTGTGTATTAGTGATGATATCTAATTTAACAATTAACTGGAATATTATCACCTGTGTATTAGTGATGACATCTAATTTAACCATTAACTGGAATATTATCACCTGTGTATTAGTGATGATATCTAATTTAACAATTAACTGGAATATTATCACCTGTGTATTAGTGATGATATCTAATTTAACAATTAACTGGAATATTATCACCTGTGTATTAGTGATGATATCTAATTTAACAATTAACTGGAATATTATCCCCTGTGTATTAGTGATGATATCTAATTTAACAATTAACTGGAATATTATCACCTGTGTATTAGTGATGATATCTAATTTAACAATTAACTGGAATATTATCACCTGTGTATTAGTGATGACATCTAATTTAACAATTAACTGGAATATTATCACCTGTGTATTAGTGATGACATCTAATTTAACAATTAACTGGAATATTATCACCTGTGTATTAGTGATGATATCTAATTTAACAATTAACTGGAATATTATCACCTGTGTATTAGTGATGACATCTAATTTAACAATTAACTGGAATATTATCACCTGTGTATTAGTGATGACATCTAATTTAACAAATAACTGGAATATTATCCCCTGTGTATTAGTGATGATATCTAATTTAACAATTAACTGGAATATTATCACCTGTGTATTAGTGATGATATCTAATTTAACAATTAACTGGAATATTATCACCTGTGTATTAGTGATGATATCTAATTTAACAATTAACTGGAATATTATCCCCTGTGTATTAGTGATGATATCTAATTTAACAATTAACTGGAATATTATCCCCTGTGTATTAGTGATGACATCTAATTTAACAATTAACTGGAATATTATCACCTGTGTATTAGTGATGATATCTAATTTAACAATGAACTGGAATATTATCACCTGTGTATTAGTGATGATATCTAATTTAACAATTAACTGGAATATTATCCCCTGTGTATTAGTGATGATATCTAATTTAACAATTAACTGGAATATTATCACCTGTGTATTAGTGATGATATCTAATTTAACAATTAACTGGAATATTATCACCTGTGTATTAGTGATGATATCTAATTTAACAATTAACTGGAATATTATCACCTGTGTATTAGTGATGATATCTAATTTAACAATTAACTGGAATATTATCCCCTGTGTATTAGTGATGATATCTAATTTAACAATTAACTGGAATATTATCCCCTGTGTATTAGTGATGATATCTAATTTAACAATTAACTGGAATATTATCACCTGTGTATTAGTGATGATATCTAATTTAACAATTAACTGGAATATTATCACCTGTGTATTAGTGATGATATCTAATTTAACAATTAACTGGAATATTATCCCCTGTGTATTAGTGATGATATCTAATTTAACAATTAACTGGAATATTATCACCTGTGTATTAGTGATGATATCTAATTTAACAATTAACTGGAATATTATCACCTGTGTATTAGTGATGATATCTAATTTAACAATTAACTGGAATATTATCACCTGTGTATTAGTGATGACATCTAATTTAACAATTAACTGGAATATTATCACCTGTGTATTAGTGATGATATCTAATTTAACAATTAACTGGAATATTATCACCTGTGTATTAGTGATGATATCTAATTTAACAATTAACTGGAATATTATCCCCTGTGTATTAGTGATGATATCTAATTTAACAATTAACTGGAATATTATCCCCTGTGTATTAGTGATGATATCTAATTTAACAATTAACTGGAATATTATCCCTGTGTATTAGTGATGATATCTAATTTAACAATTAACTGGAATATTATCCCCTGTGTATTAGTGATGATATCTAATTTAACAATTAACTGGAATATTATCCCCTGTGTATTAGTGATGATATCTAATTTAACAATTAACTGGAATATTATCCCTGTGTATTAGTGATGATATCTAATTTAACAATTAACTGGAATATTATCACCTGTGTATTAGTGATGATATCTAATTTAACAATTAACTGGAATATTATCACCTGTGTATTAGTGATGACATCTAATTTAACAATTAACTGGAATATTATCCCCTGTGTATTAGTGATGATATCTAATTAACAATTAACTGGAATATTATCCCCTGTGTATTAGTGATGATATCTAATTTAACAATTAACTGGAATATTATCACCTGTGTATTAGTGATGATATCTAATTTAACAATTAACTGGAATATTATCACCTGTGTATAGTGATGATATCTAATTTAACAATTAACTGGAATATTATCACCTGTGTATTAGTGATGATATCTAATTTAACAATTAACTGGAATATTATCACCTGTGTATTAGTGATGATATCTAATTTAACAATTAACTGGAATATTATCACCTGTGTATTAGTGATGATATCTAATTTAACAATGAACTGGAATATTATCACCTGTGTATTAGTGATGATATCTAATTTAACAATTAACTGGAATATTATCCCCTGTGTATTAGTGATGATATCTAATTTAACAATTAACTGGAATATTATCCCCTGTGTATTAGTGATGATATCTAATTTAACAATTAACTGGAATATTATCCCCTGTGTATTAGTGATGATATCTAATTTAACAATTAACTGGAATATTATCCCCTGTGTATTAGTGATGATATCTAATTTAACAATTAACTGGAATATTATCACCTGTGTATTAGTGATGATATCTAATTTAACAATTAACTGGAATATTATCCCCTGTGTATTAGTGATGATATCTAATTTAACAATTAACTGGAATATTATCCCCTGTGTATTAGTGATGATATCTAATTTAACAATTAACTGGAATATTATCACCTGTGTATTAGTGATGATATCTAATTTAACAATTAACTGGAATATTATCCCCTGTGTATTAGTGATGATATCTAATTTAACAATTAACTGGAATATTATCCCTGTGTATTAGTGATGATATCTAATTTAACAATTAACTGGAATATTATCACCTGTGTATTAGTGATGATATCTAATTTAACAATTAACTGGAATATTATCACCTGTGTATTAGTGATGATATCTAATTTAACAATTAACTGGAATATTATCACCTGTGTATTAGTGATGATATCTAATTTAACAATTAACTGGAATATTATCACCTGTGTATTAGTGATGATATCTAATTTAACAATTAACTGGAATATTATCACCTGTGTATTAGTGATGATATCTAATTTAACAATTAACTGGAATATTATCACCTGTGTATTAGTGATGATATCTAATTTAACAATTAACTGGAATATTATCACCTGTGTATTAGTGATGATATCTAATTTAACAATTAACTGGAATATTATCACCTGTGTATTAGTGATGATATCTAATTTAACAATTAACTGGAATATTATCCCCTGTGTATTAGTGATGATATCTAATTTAACAATTAACTGGAATATTATCACCTGTGTATTAGTGATGAAATCTATTTTAACAATTAACTGGAATATTATCCCCTGTGTATTAGTGATGATATCTAATTTAACAATTAACTGGAATATTATCACCTGTGTATTAGTGATGATATCTAATTTAACAATTAACTGGAATATTATCACCTGTGTATTAGTGATGATATCTAATTTAACAATTAACTGGAATATTATCACCTGTGTATTAGTGATGATATCTAATTTAACAATTAACTGGAATATTATCACCTGTGTATTAGTGATGTTATCTAATTTAACAATTAACTGGAATATTATCCCCTGTGTATTAGTGATGATATCTAATTTAACAATTAACTGGAATATTATCCCCTGTGTATTAGTGATGATATCTAATTTAACAATTAACTGGAATATTATCACCTGTGTATTAGTGATGATATCTAATTTAACAATTAACTGGAATATTATCACCTGTGTATTAGTGATGACATCTAATTTAACAATTAACTGGAATATTATCACCTGTGTATTAGTGATGATATCTAATTTAACAATTAACTGGAATATTATCACCTGTGTATTAGTGATGATATCTAATTTAACAATTAACTGGAATATTATCACCTGTGTATTAGTGATGATTTCTAATTTAACAATTAACTGGAATATTATCCCCTGTGTATTAGTGATGATATCTAATTTAACAATTAACTGGAATATTATCCCTGTGTATTAGTGATGATATCTAATTTAACAATTAACTGGAATATTATCACCTGTGTATTAGTGATGATATCTAATTTAACAATTAACTGGAATATTATCACCTGTGTATTAGTGATGATATCTAATTTAACAATTAACTGGAATATTATCACCTGTGTATTAGTGATGATATCTAATTTAACAATTAACTGGAATATTATCACCTGTGTATTAGTGATGATATCTAATTTAACAATTAACTGGAATATTATCACCTGTGTATTAGTGATGATATCTAATTTAACAATTAACTGGAATATTATCACCTGTGTATTAGTGATGATATCTAATTTAACAATTAACTGGAATATTATCACCTGTGTATTAGTGATGATTTCTAATTTAACAATTAACTGGAATATTATCCCCTGTGTATTAGTGATGATATCTAATTTAACAATTAACTGGAATATTATCCCCTGTGTATTAGTGATGACATCTATTTTAACAATTAACTGGAATATTATCCCCTGTGTATTAGTGATGATATCTAATTTAACAATTAACTGGAATATTATCACCTGTGTATTAGTGATGATATCTAATTTAACAATTAACTGGAATATTATCACCTGTGTATTAGTGATGATATCTAATTTAACAATTAACTGGAATATTATCACCTGTGTATTAGTGATGATATCTAATTTAACAATTAACTGGAATATTATCACCTGTGTATTAGTGATGTTATCTAATTTAACAATTAACTGGAATATTATCCCCTGTGTATTAGTGATGATATCTAATTTAACAATTAACTGGAATATTATCCCCTGTGTATTAGTGATGATATCTAATTTAACAATTAACTGGAATATTATCACCTGTGTATTAGTGATGATATCTAATTTAACAATTAACTGGAATATTATCACCTGTGTATTAGTGATGACATCTAATTTAACAATTAACTGGAATATTATCACCTGTGTATTAGTGATGATATCTAATTTAACAATTAACTGGAATATTATCACCTGTGTATTAGTGATGATATCTAATTTAACAATTAACTGGAATATTATCACCTGTGTATTAGTGATGATTTCTAATTTAACAATTAACTGGAATATTATCCCCTGTGTATTAGTGATGATATCTAATTTAACAATTAACTGGAATATTATCCCCTGTGTATTAGTGATGATATCTAATTTAACAATTAACTGGAATATTATCACCTGTGTATTAGTGATGACATCTAATTTAACAATTAACTGGAATATTATCCCCTGTGTATTAGTGATGATATCTAATTTAACAATTAACTGGAATATTATCCCCTGTGTATTAGTGATGATATCTAATTTAACAATTAACTGGAATATTATCACCTGTGTATTAGTGATGATATCTAATTTAACAATTAACTGGAATATTATCACCTGTGTATTAGTGATGATATCTAATTTAACAATTAACTGGAATATTATCACCTGTGTATTAGTGATATCTAATTTAACAATTAACTGGAATATTATCACCTGTGTATTAGTGATGATATCTAATTTAACAAATAACTGGAATATTATCACCTGTGTATTAGTGATGATATCTAATTTAACAATTAACTGGAATATTATCACCTGTGTATTAGTGATGACATCTAATTTAACAATTAACTGGAATATTATCACCTGTGTATTAGTGATGACATCTAATTTAACAATTAACTGGAATATTATCCCCTGTGTATTAGTGATGATATCTAATTTAACAAATAACTGGAATATTATCACCTGTGTATTAGTGATGAATCTAATTTAACAATTAACTGGAATATTATCACCTGTGTATTAGTGATGATATCTAATTTAACAATTAACTGGAATATTATCACCTGTGTATTAGTGATGATATCTAATTTAACAATTAACTGGAATATTATCACCTGTGTATTAGTGATGAATCTAATTTAACAATTAACTGGAATATTATCACCTGTGTATTAGTGATGATATCTAATTTAACAATTAACTGGAATATTATCACCTGTGTATTAGTGATGATATCTAATTTAACAATTAACTGGAATATTATCACCTGTGTATTAGTGATGATATCTAATTTAACAATTAACTGGAATATTATCACCTGTGTATTAGTGATGATATCTAATTTAACAATTAACTGGAATATTATCACCTGTGTATTAGTGATGATATCTAATTTAACAATTAACTGGAATATTATCACCTGTGTATTAGTGATGATATCTAATTTAACAATTAACTGGAATATTATCACCTGTGTATTAGTGATGATATCTAATTTAACAATTAACTGGAATATTATCACCTGTGTATTAGTGATGATATCTAATTTAACAATTAACTGGAATATTATCACCTGTGTATTAGTGATGATATCTAATTTAACAATTAACTGGAATATTATCACCTGTGTATTAGTGATGATATCTAATTTAACAATTAACTGGAATATTATCACCTGTGTATTAGTGATGACATCTAATTTAACAATTAACTGGAATATTATCCCCTGTGTATTAGTGATGATATCTAATTTAACAATTAACTGGAATATTATCACCTGTGTATTAGTGATGACATCTAATTTAACAATTAACTGGAATATTATCCCCTGTGTATTAGTGATGACATCTAATTTAACAATTAACTGGAATATTATCACCTGTGTATTAGTGATGATATCTAATTTAAACAATTAACTGGAATATTATCCCCTGTGTATTAGTGATGACATCTAATTTAACAATTAACTGGAATATTATCACCTA
>NW_027140603.1:32500-35000 GCF_036365525.1 Heterodontus francisci | reverse complement strand
TATAGAAGAGGGGGAGTGTGAGAAGTGATCCCGGTGGGAGGGAGGTGACTGTTATATATATATATATATATATATATATATATATATTTATAGAAGCGGGGTGTGTGAGAAGTGATCCCGGTGGGAGGGAGGTGACTGTTTTATATATATATATATATATATATCTTTATAGAAGAGGGGAGTGTGAGAAGTGATCCCGGTGGGAGGGAGGTGACTGTTATATATATATATATATATATATATATTTATAGAAGAGGGGAGTGTGAGAAGTGATCCCGGTGGGAGGGAGGTGACTGTTATATATATATATATATATATATATTTATAGAAGAGGGGTGTGTGAGAAGTGATCCCGGTGGGAGGGAGGTGACTGTTCTATATATATATATATATATATATATTTATATTTATAGAAGAGGGGAGTGTGAGAAGTGATCCCGGTGGGAGGGAGGTGACTTTTATATATATATATATATATATATATATATATATATATATATATATTTATAGAAGAGGGGAGTGTGAGAAGTGATCCCGGTGGGAGGGAGGTGACTGTTATATATATATATACATATATATATATTTATAGAAGAGGGGTGTGTGAGAAGTGATCCCGGTGGGAGGGTGGTGACTGTTATATATATATATATATATATATATTTATAGAAGAGGGGAGTGTGAGAAGTGATCCCGGTGGGAGGGAGGTGACTGTTATATATATATATATATATATTTATAGAAGAGGGGTGTGTGAGAAGTGATCCCGGTGGGAGGGAGGTGACTGTTATATATATATATATATATATTTATAGAAGAGGGGAGTGTGAGAAGTGATCCCGGTGGGAGGGAGGTGACTGTTATATATATATATATATATTTATAGAAGAGGGGAGTGTGAGAAGTGATCCCGGTGGGAGGGAGGTGACTGTTATATATATATCTATACATATATATTTATAGAAGAGGGGAGTGTGAGAAGTGATCCCGGTGGGAGGGAGGTGACTGTTATATATATATATATATATATATATATATATATTTATAGAAGAGGGGTGTGTGAGAAGTGATCCCGGTGGGAGGGAGGTGACTGTTATATATATATATATATATATATATATATTTATAGAAGAGGGGAGTGTGAGAAGTGATCCTGGTGGGAGGGAGGTGACTGTTATATATATATATATATATATATCTTTATAGAAGAGGGGAGTGTGAGAAGTGATCCCGGTGGGAGGGAGGTGACTGTTATATATATATATATATATATATATATATATTTATAGAAGAGGGGAGTGTGAGAAGTGATCCCGGTGGGAGGGAGGTGACTGTTAAATATATATATATATATATATATATCTTTATAGAAGAGGGGAGTGTGAGAAGTGAACCCGGTGGGAGGGAGGTGACTGTTATATATATATATATATATATATATATATATATTTATAGAAGAGGGGAGTGTGAGAAGTGATCCCGGTGGGAGGGAGGTGACTGTTATATATATATATATATATATATATATATATATAGAAGAGGGGAGTGTGAGAAGTGATCCCGGTGGGAGGGAGGTGACTGTTATATATATATATATATATATATATATATATATATATATATTTATAGAAGCGGGGTGTGTGAGAAGTGATCCCGGTGGGAGGGAGGTGACTGTTTTATATATATATATATATATATATATCTTTATAGAAGAGGGGAGTGTGAGAAGTGATCCCGGTGGGAGGGAGGTGACTGTTATATATATATATATATATATATATATTTATAGAAGAGGGGAGTGTGAGAAGTGATCCCGGTGGGAGGGAGGTGACTGTTATATATATATATATATATATTTATAGAAGAGGGGTGTGTGAGAAGTGATCCCGGTGGGAGGGAGGTGACTGTTCTATTTATATATATATATATATATATATATTTATATTTATAGAAGAGGGGAGTGTGAGAAGTGATCCCGGTGGGAGGGAGGTGACTGTTATATATATATATACATATATATATATTTATAGAAGAGGGGAGTGTGAGAAGTGATCCCGGTGGGAGGGAGGTGACTGTTATATATATATATATATATATATATATATATTTATAGAAGAGGGGTGTGTGAGAAGTGATCCCGGTGGGAGGGAGGTGACTGTTATATATATATATATATATATATATATATATATATATATATATATATAGAAGAGGGGAGTGTGAGAAGTGATCCTGGTGGGAGGGAGGTGACTGTTATATATATATATATATATATATTTATAGAAGAGGGGAGTGTGAGAAGTGATCCCGGTGGGAGGGAGGTGACTGTTATATATATATATATATATATATCTTTATAGAAGAAGGGTGTGTGAGAAGTGATCCCGGTGGGAGGGAGGTGACTGTTATATATATATATATATATATATTTATATATTTATAGAAGAGGGGTGTGTGAGAAGTGATTTCGGTGGGAGGGAGGTGACTGTTATATATATAGATA
>NW_027140603.1:20000-22500 GCF_036365525.1 Heterodontus francisci | reverse complement strand
TGATCCCGGTGGGAGGAGGTGACTGTTATATATATATATATATATATATATATTTATAGAAGAGGGGAGTGTGAGAAGTGATCCCGGTGGGAGGGAGGTGACTGTTATATATATATATATATATATATATTTATAGAAGAGGGGTGTGTGAGAAGTGATCCCGGTGGGAGGGAGGTGACTGTTCTATATATATATATATATATATATATATTTATATTTATAGAAGAGGGGAGTGTGAGAAGTGATCCCGGTGGGAGGGAGGTGACTTTTATATATATATATATATATATATATATATATATATATATATATATATTTATAGAAGAGGGGAGTGTGAGAAGTGATCCCGGTGGGAGGGAGGTGACTGTTATATATATATATACATATATATATATTTATAGAAGAGGGGTGTGTGAGAAGTGATCCCGGTGGGAGGGTGGTGACTGTTATATATATATATATATATATATATTTATAGAAGAGGGGAGTGTGAGAAGTGATCCCGGTGGGAGGGAGGTGACTGTTATATATATATATATATATATATTTATAGAAGAGGGGTGTGTGAGAAGTGATCCCGGTGGGAGGGAGGTGACTGTTATATATATATATATATATATTTATAGAAGAGGGGAGTGTGAGAAGTGATCCCGGTGGGAGGGAGGTGACTGTTATATATATATATATATATTTATAGAAGAGGGGAGTGTGAGAAGTGATCCCGGTGGGAGGGAGGTGACTGTTATATATATATCTATACATATATATTTATAGAAGAGGGGAGTGTGAGAAGTGATCCCGGTGGGAGGGAGGTGACTGTTATATATATATATATATATATATATATATATATATATTTATAGAAGAGGGGTTTGTGAGAAGTGATCCCGGTGGGAGGGAGGTGACTGTTATATATATATATATATATATATATATATATTTATAGAAGAGGGGAGTGTGAGAAGTGATCCTGGTGGGAGGGAGGTGACTGTTATATATATATATATATATATATCTTTATAGAAGAGGGGAGTGTGAGAAGTGATCCCGGTGGGAGGGAGGTGACTGTTATATATATATATATATATATATATATATATTTATAGAAGAGGGGAGTGTGAGAAGTGATCCCGGTGGGAGGGAGGTGACTGTTAAATATATATATATATATATATATATCTTTATAGAAGAGGGGAGTGTGAGAAGTGAACCCGGTGGGAGGGAGGTGACTGTTATATATATATATATATATATATTTATAGAAGAGGGGAGTGTGAGAAGTGATCCCGGTGGGAGGGAGGTGACTGTTATATATATATATATATATATATATATATATAGAAGAGGGGAGTGTGAGAAGTGATCCCGGTGGGAGGGAGGTGACTGTTATATATATATATATATATATATATATATATATATATATATTTATAGAAGAGGGGTGTGTGAGAAGTGATCCCGGTGGGAGGGAGGTGACTGTTATATATATATATATATATATATATATATATATATATTTATAGAAGAGGGGAGTGTGAGAAGTGATCCTGGTGGGAGGGAGGTGACTGTTATATATATATATATATATATATATATCTTTATAGAAGAGGGGAGTGTGAGAAGTGATCCCGGTGGGAGGGAGGTGACTGTTATATATATATATATATATATATTTATAGAAGAGGGGAGTGTGAGAAGTGATCCCGGTGGGAGGGAGGTGACTGTTAAATATATATATATATATATATATCTTTATAGAAGAGGGGAGTGTGAGAAGTGATCCCGGTGGGAGGGAGGTGACTGTTATATATATATATATATATATATATATATATATATATTTATAGAAGAGGGGAGTGTGAGAAGTGATCCCGGTGGGAGGGAGGTGACTGTTATATATATATATATATATATATATATATATAGAAGAGGGGAGTGTGAGAAGTGATCCCGGTGGGAGGGAGGTGACTTTTTTATATATATATATATATATATATCTTTATAGAAGCGGGGTGTGTGAGAAGTGATCCCGGTGGGAGGGAGGTGACTGTTATATATATATATTTATATATATTTATAGAAGAGGGGAGTGTGAGAAGTGATCCCGGTGGGAGGGAGGTGACTGTTATATATATATATATATATATATATATATTTATAGAAGCGGGGTGTGTGAGAAGTGATCCCGGTGGGAGGGAGGTGACTTTTTTATATATATATATATATATATATCTTTATAGAAGAGGGGAGTGTGAGAAGTGATCCCGGTGGGAGGGAGGTGACTGTTATATATATATATATATATATATATATTTATAGAAGAGGGGAGTGTGAGAAGTGATCCCGGTGGGAGGGAGGTGACTGTTATATATATATATATATATATATATTTATAGAAGAGGGGTGTGTGAGAAGTGATCCCGGTGGGAGGGAGGTGACTGTTCTATATATATATATATATATATATATATTTATATTTATAGAAGAGGGGAGTGTGAGA
>NW_027140603.1:0-10000 GCF_036365525.1 Heterodontus francisci | reverse complement strand
TATATATATATATATATATATATATATATTTATAGAAGAGGGGTGTGTGAGAAGTGATCCCGGTGGGAGGGAGGTGACTGTTTTATATATATATATATATATATATATATCTTTATAGAAGAGGGGAGTGTGAGAAGTGATCCCGGTGGGAGGGAGGTGACTGTTTTATATATATATATATATATATATATATATTTATAGAAGAGGGGAGTGTGAGAAGTGATCCCGGTGGGAGGGAGGTGACTGTTATATATATATATATATATATATATTTATAGAAGAGGGGTGTGTGAGAAGTGATCCCGGTGGGAGGGAGGTGACTGTTCTATATATATATATATATATATATATATATATTTATATTTATAGAAGAGGGGAGTGTGAGAAGTGATCCCGGTGGGAGGGAGGTGACTGTTATATATATATATACATATATATATATTTATAGAAGAGGGGAGTGTGAGAAGTGATCCCGGTGGGAGGGAGGTGACTGTTATATATATATATATATATATATTTATAGAAGAGGGGAGTGTGAGAAGTGATCCTGGTGGGAGGGAGGTGACTGTTATATATATATATATATATATATATATATATATATATATATATTTATAGAAGAGGGGAGTGTGAGAAGTTTTCCCGGTGGGAGGGAGGTGACTGTTATATATATATATATATATATATATTTATAGAAGAGGGGTGTGTGAGAAGTGATCCCGGTGGGAGGGAGGTGACTGTTATATATATATATATATATATATATATATATATATATATATATTTATAGAAGAAGGGTGTGTGAGAAGTGATCCCGGTGGGAGGGAGGTGACTGTTATATATATATATATATATATATATTTATAGAAGAGGGGAGTGTGAGAAGTGATCCCGGTGGGAGGGAGGTGACTGTTATATATATATATATATATATATATATTTATAGAAGAGGGGAGTGTGAGAAGTGATCCCGGTGGGAGGGAGGTGACTGTTATATATATATATATATATATATATATATATTTATAGAAGAGGGGAGTGTGAGAAGTGATCCCGGTGGGAGGGAGGTGACTGTTATATATATATATATAACAGTCACCTCCCTCCCACCGGGATCACTTCTCACACACCCCTCTTCTATAAATATATATATATATATATATATATTTATGGACGAGGGGAGTGTGAGAAGTGATCCCGGTGGGAGGGAGGTGACTGTTATATATATATATATATATATATATATATATATATATTTATAGAAGAGGGGAGTCTGAGAAGTGATCCCGGTGGGAGGGAGGTGACTGTTATATATATAAATATATATATTTATAGAAGAGGGGTGTGTGAGAAGTGATCCCGGTGGGAGGGAGGTGACTGTTATATTTATATATATATATATTTATAGAAGAGGGGTGTATGAGAAGTGATCCCGGTGGGAGGGAGGTGACTGTTATATATATATATATATATATATATATCTTTATAGAAGAGGGGAGTGTGAGAAGTGATCCCGGTGGGAGGGAGGTGACTGTTATATATATATATATATATATATATATTTATAGAAGAGGGGAGTGTGAGAAGTGATCCCGGTGGGAGGGAGGTGACTGTTATATATATATATATATATATATATATATATATATAGAAGAGGGGAGTGTGAGAAGTGATCCCGGTGGGAGGGAGGTGACTGTTATATATATATATATATATATATATATATATATATATATATATATATTTATAGAAGAGGGGTGTGTGAGAAGTGATCCCGGTGGGAGGGAGGTGACTGTTTTATATATATATATATATATATATATATCTTTATAGAAGAGGGGAGTGTGAGAAGTGATCCCGGTGGGAGGGAGGTGACTGTTTTATATATATATATATATATATATATATATTTATAGAAGAGGGGAGTGTGAGAAGTGATCCCGGTGGGAGGGAGGTGACTGTTATATATATATATATATATATATATTTATAGAAGAGGGGTGTGTGAGAAGTGATCCCGGTGGGAGGGAGGTGACTGTTCTATATATATATATATATATATATATATATATTTATATTTATAGAAGAGGGGAGTGTGAGAAGTGATCCCGGTGGGAGGGAGGTGACTGTTATATATATATATACATATATATATATTTATAGAAGAGGGGAGTGTGAGAAGTGATCCCGGTGGGAGGGAGGTGACTGTTATATATATATATATATATATATTTATAGAAGAGGGGAGTGTGAGAAGTGATCCTGGTGGGAGGGAGGTGACTGTTATATATATATATATATATATATATATATATATATATTTATAGAAGAGGGGAGTGTGAGAAGTTTTCCCGGTGGGAGGGAGGTGACTGTTATATATATATATATATATATATATTTATAGAAGAGGGGTGTGTGAGAAGTGATCCCGGTGGGAGGGAGGTGACTGTTATATATATATATATATATATATATATATATATATATATATATTTATAGAAGAAGGGTGTGTGAGAAGTGATCCCGGTGGGAGGGAGGTGACTGTTATATATATATATATATATATATATTTATAGAAGAGGGGAGTGTGAGAAGTGATCCCGGTGGGAGGGAGGTGACTGTTATATATATATATATATATATATATATTTATAGAAGAGGGGAGTGTGAGAAGTGATCCGGTGGGAGGGAGGTGACTGTTATATATATATATATATATATATATATATATTTATAGAAGAGGGGAGTGTGAGAAGTGATCCGGTGGGAGGGAGGTGACTGTTATATATATATATATAACAGTCACCTCCCTCCCACCGGGATCACTTCTCACACACCCCTCTTCTATAAATATATATATATATATATATATATTTATGGACGAGGGGAGTGTGAGAAGTGATCCCGGTGGGAGGGAGGTGACTGTTATATATATATATATATATATATATATATATATATATTTATAGAAGAGGGGAGTCTGAGAAGTGATCCCGGTGGGAGGGAGGTGACTGTTATATATATAAATATATATATTTATAGAAGAGGGGTGTGTGAGAAGTGATCCCGGTGGGAGGGAGGTGACTGTTATATTTATATATATATATATTTATAGAAGAGGGGTGTATGAGAAGTGATCCCGGTGGGAGGGAGGTGACTGTTATATATATATATATATATATTTATAGAAGAGGGGAGTGTGAGAAGTGATCCCGGTGGGAGGGAGGTGACTGTTATATATATATATATATATATATTTATAGAAGAGGAGAGTGTGAGAAGTGATCCCGGTGGGAGGGAGGTGACTGTTATATATATATATATATATTTATAGAAGAGGGGTGTGTGAGAAGTGATCCCGGTGGGAGGGAGGTGACTGTTATATATATATCTATATATATATATTTATAGAAGAGGGGAGTGTGAGAAGTGATCCCGGTGGGAGGGAGGTGACTGTTATAAACATATATATATATATGTATATATATATATTTATAGAAGAGGGGAGTGTGAGAATTGATCCCGGTGGAAGGGAGGTGACTGTTATATATATATATATATATATATATATATATATATATTTATAGAAGAAGGGTGTGTGAGAAGTGATCCCGGTGGGAGGGAGGTGACTGTTATATATATATATATATATATATTTATAGAAGAGGGGAGTGTGAGAAGTGATCCGGTGGGAGGGAGGTGACTGTTATATATATATATATATATATATATATTTATAGAAGAGGGGAGTGTGAGAAGTGATCCCGGTGGGAGGGAGGTGACTGTTATATATATATATATATATATATATATATATTTATAGAAGAGGGGAGTGTGAGAAGTGATCCCGGTGGGAGGGAGGTGACTGTTATATATATATATATAACAGTCACCTCCCTCCCACCGGGATCACTTCTCACACACCCCTCTTCTATAAATATATATATATATATATATATATTTATGGACGAGGGGAGTGTGAGAAGTGATCCCGGTGGGAGGGAGGTGACTGTTATATATATATATATATATATATATATATATATATATTTATAGAAGAGGGAGTCTGAGAAGTGATCCCGGTGGGAGGGAGGTGACTGTTATATATATAAATATATATATTTATAGAAGAGGGGTGTGTGAGAAGTGATCCCGGTGGGAGGGAGGTGACTGTTATATTTATATATATATATATTTATAGAAGAGGGGTGTATGAGAAGTGATCCCGGTGGGAGGGAGGTGACTGTTATATATATATATATATATATTTATAGAAGAGGGGAGTGTGAGAAGTGATCCCGGTGGGAGGGAGGTGACTGTTATATATATATATATATATATATTTATAGAAGAGGAGAGTGTGAGAAGTGATCCCGGTGGGAGGGAGGTGACTGTTATATATATATATATATATTTATAGAAGAGGGGTGTGTGAGAAGTGATCCCGGTGGGAGGGAGGTGACTGTTATATATATATCTATATATATATATTTATAGAAGAGGGGAGTGTGAGAAGTGATCCCGGTGGGAGGGAGGTGACTGTTATAAACATATATATATATATATGTATATATATATATTTATAGAAGAGGGGAGTGTGAGAATTGATCCCGGTGGAAGGGAGGTGACTGTTATATATATATATATATATATATATATATATATATATTTATAGAAGAGTGGAGTGTGAGAAGTGATCCCGGTGGGAGGGAGGTGACTGTTATATATATATATATTCTTTTGGGCCTCCTTATCTCGAGAGACAATGGATACGCGCCTGGAGGTGGTCAGTGGTTTGTGAAGCAGCGCCTGGAGTGGCTATAAAGGCCAATTCTGGAGTGACAGGCTCTTCCACAGGTGCTGCAGAGAAATTTGTTTGTTGGGGCTGTTGCACAGTTGGCTCTCCCCTTGCGCCTCTGTCTTTTTTCCTGCCAACTACTAAGTCTCTTCGACTCGCCACAATTTAGCCCTGTCTTTATGGCTGCCCGCCAGCTCTGGCGAATGCTGGCAACTGACTCCCACGACTTGTGATCAATGTCACACGATTTCATGTCGCGTTTGCAGACGTCTTTATAACGGAGACATGGGCGGCCGGTGGGTCTGATACCAGTGGCGAGCTCGCTGTACAATGTGTCTTTGGGGATCCTGCCATCTTCCATGCGGCTCACATGGCCAAGCCATCTCAAGCGCCGCTGACTCAGTAGTGTGTATAAGCTGGGGATGTTGGCCGCTTCAAGGACTTCTGTGTTGGAGATATAGTCCTGCCACCTGATGCCAAGTATTCTCCGAAGGCAGCGAAGATGGAATGAATTGAGACGTCGCTCTTGGCTGGCATACGTTGTCCAGGCCTCGCTGCCGTAGAGCAAGGTACTGAGGACACAGGCCTGATACACTCGGACTTTTGTGTTCCGTGTCAGTGCGCCATTTTCCCACACTCTCTTGGCCAGTCTGAACATAGCAGTGGAAGCCTTACCCATGCGCTTGTTGATTTCTGCATCTAGAGACAGGTTACTGGTGATAGTTGAGCCTAGGTAGGTGAACTCTTGAACCACTTCCAGAGCGTGGTCGCCAATATTGATGGATGGAGCATTTCTGACATCCTGCCCCATGATGTTCGTTTTCTTGAGGCTGATGGTTAGGCCAAATTCATTGCAGGCAGACGCAAACCTGTCGATGAGACTCTGCAGGCATTCTTCAGTGTGAGATGTTAAAGCAGCATCGTCAGCAAAGAGGAGTTCTCTGATGAGGACTTTCCGTACTTTGGACTTCGCTCTTAGACGGGCAAGGTTGAACAACCTGCCCCCTGATCTTGTGTGGAGGAAAATTCCTTCTTCAGAGGATTTGAACGCATGTGAAAGCAGCAGGGAGAAGAAAATCCCAAAAAGTGTGGGTGCGAGAACACAGCCCTGTTTCACACCACTCAGGATAGGAAAGGGCTCTGATGAGGAGCCACCATGTTGAATTGTGCCTTTCATATTGTCATGGAATGAGGTGATGATACTTAGTAGCTTTGGTGGACATCCGATCTTTTCTAGTAGTCTGAAGAGACCACGTCTGCTGACGAGGTCAAAGGCTTTGGTGAGATCAATGAAAGCAATGTAGAGGGGCATCTGTTGTTCACGGCATTTCTCCTGTATCTGACGAAGGGAGAACAGCATGTCAATAGTCGATCTCTCTGCACGAAAGGTGTGTATATATATATGTGTATATATATATACACATATATATATTTATAGAAGAAGGGAGTGTGAGAAGTGATCCCGGTGGGAGGGAGGTGACTGTTATATATATATATATATATATATATATTTATAGAAGAGGGGTGTGTGAGAAGTGATCCAGGTGGGAGGGAGGTGACTGTTATTTATATATATATATATATATTTATAGAAGAGGGGAGTGTGACAAGTGATCCCGGTGGGAGGGAGGTGACTGTTATATATATATATATATATATATTTATAGAAGAGGGGAGTGTGAGAAGTGATCCTGGTGGGAGGGAGGTGACTGTTATATATATATATATATATATATATATATATATATATATATATATATATATATTTATAGAAGAGGGGAGTGTGAGAAGTGATCCCGGTGGGAGGGAGGTGACTGTTATATATATATATATATATATTTATAGAAGAGGGGTGTGTGAGAAGTGATCCCGGTGGGAGGGAGGTGACTGTTATATATATATATATATATATATATATATATATATATATATATATATATCTTTATAGAAGAGGGGTGTGTGAGAAGTGATCCCGGTGGGAGGGAGGTGACTGTTATATATATATATATATATATATATATATATATATATATATTTATAGAAGAGGGGAGTGTGAGAAGTGATCCCGGTGGGAGGGAGGTGACTGTTTTATATATTAATATATATATATATATATTTATAGAAGAGGGGAGTGTGAGAAGTGATCCCGGTGGGAGGGAGGTGACTGTTATATATATATATATATATATATTTATATTTATAGAAGAGGGGAGTGTGAGAAGTGATCCCGGTGGGAGGGAGGTGACTGTTATATATATATATATATATATATATATTTATAGAAGAGGGTTGTGTGAGAAGTGATCCCGGTGGGAGGGAGGTGACTGTTATATATATACATACATATATATATATTTATAGAAGAGGGGTGTGTGAGAAGTGATCCCGGTGGGAGGGAGGTGACTGTTCTATATATATATATATATATATATTTATTGAAGAGGGGAGTGTGAGAAGTGATCCCGGTGGGAGGGAGGTGACTGTTATAAACATATATATATATATATTTATAGAAGATGGGAGTGTGAGAAGTGATACCGGTGGGAGGGAGGTGACTGTTATATATATATATATATTTATATTTATAGAAGAGGGGTGTGTGAGAAGTGATCCCGGTGGGAGGGAGGTGACTGTTATATATATATATATATATATATTTATAGAAGATGGGAGTGTGAGAAGTGATACCGGTGGGAGGGAGGTGACTGTTATATATATATATATATATATATTTATAGAAGAGGGGTGTGTGAGAAGTGATCCCGGTGGGAGGGAGGTGACTGTTATATATATATATATATATATATTTATAGAAGAGGGGTGTGTGAGAAGTGATCCCGGTGGGAGGGAGGTGACTGTTATATATATATATATATATATATTTATAGAAGAGGGGAGTGTGAGAAGTGATACCGGTGGGAGGGAGGTGACTGTTATATATATATATATATATATATATTTATAGAAGAGGGGTGTGTGAGAAGTGATACCGGTGGGAGGGAGGTGACTGTTATATATATATATATATATATATTTATAGAAGAGGGGAGTGTGAGAAGTGATACCGGTGGGAGGGAGGTGACTGTTATATATATATATATATATATATATATTTATAGAAGAGGGGTGTGTGAGAAGTGATCCCGGTGGGAGGGAGGTGACTGTTATATATATATATATATATATATTTATAGAAGAGGGGTGTGTGAGAAGTGATCCCGGTGGGAGGGAGGTGACTGTTATATATATATATATATATATATATTTATAGAAGAGGGGAGTGTGAGAAGTGATCCCGGTGGGAGGGAGGTGACTGTTATATATATATCTATATATATATATTTATAGAAGAGGGGAGTGTGAGAAGTGATCCCGGTGGGAGGGAGGTGACTGTTATAAACATATATATATATATATATGTATATATATATATTTATAGAAGAGGGGAGTGTGAGAAGTGATCCCGGTGGGAGGGAGGTGACTGTTATATATATATATATATATATATATTTATAGAAGAGGGGTGTGTGAGAAGTGATCCCGAAGGAAGGGAGGTGACTGTTATATATATATATATATATATATATATATATATATATATATATTTATAGAAGAGTGGAGTGTGAGAAGTGATCCCGGTGGGAGGGACGTGACTGTTATATATATATATATATATATATATATATTTATAGAAGAGGGGAGTGTGAGAAGTGATCCTGGTGGGAGGGAGGTGACTGTTATATATATATATATATATATATATATATATATATATATTTATAGAAGAGGGGAGTGTGAGAAGTGATCCCGGTGGGAGGGAGGTGACTGTTATATATATATATATATATATATTTATAGAAGAGGGGTGTGTGAGAAGTGATCCGGTGGGAGGGAGGTGACTGTTATATATATATATATATATATATTTATAGAAGAGGGGTGTGTGAGAAGTGATCCCGGTGGGAGGGAGGTGACTGTTATATATATATATATATATATATTTTTATAGAAGAGGGGAGTGTGAGAAGTGATCCCGGTGGGAGGGAGGTGACTGTTATATATATATATATATATATATATATATATTTATAGAAGAGGGGTGTGTGAGAAGTAATCCCGGTGGGAGGGAGGTGACTGTTATATATATATATATATATATTTATAGAAGAGGGAGTGTGAGAAGTGATCCCGGTGGGAGGGAGGTGACTGTTATATATATATATATATATTTATAGAAGAGGGGAGTGTGAGAAGTGATCCCGGTGGGAGGGAGGTGACTGTTATATATATATATATATATATATATATATATATATATATAGAAGAGGGATGTGTGAGAAATGATCCCGGTGGGAGGGAGGTGACTGTTATATATATATATATATATCTTTATAGAAGAGGGGTGTGTGAGAAGTGATCCCGGTGGGAGGGAGGTGACTGTTTTATATATATATATATATATATATATTTATAGAAGAAGGGTGTGTGAGAAGTGATCCCGGTGGGAGGGAGGTGACTGTTTTATGTATATATATATATATATATATATATATTTATAGAAGAGGGGAGTGTGAGAAGTGATCCTGGTGGGAGGGAGGTGACTGTTATATATATATATATATATATATATATATTTATAGAAGAGGGGTGTGTGAGAAGTGATCCCGGTGGGAGGGAGGTGACTGTTATATATATATATATATATATATATATATATATATTTATAGAAGAAGGGTGTGTGAGAAGTGATCCCGGTTGGAGGGAGGTGACTGTTATATTTATATATATATATATATATATTTATAGAAGAGGGGAGTGTGAGAAGTGATCCCGGTGGGAGGGAGGTGACTGTTATATATATATATATATATATATATATATTTATAGAAGAGGGGAGTGTGAGAAGTGATCCCGGTGGGAGGGAGGTGACTTTTATATATATATATATATTTATAGAAGAGGGGAGTGTGAGAAGTGATCCCGGTGGGAGGGAGGTGACTGTTATATATATATATATATATTTATAGAAGAGGGGAGTGTGAGAAGTGATCCCGGTGGGAGGGAGGTGACTGTTATATATATATATATATATATATTTATAGAAGAGGGGTGTGTGAGAAGTGATCCCGGTGGGAGGGAGGTGACTGTTCTATATATATATATATATATATATATTTATAGAAGAGGGGTGTGTGAGAAGTA